>NC_034595.1:30966753-30967942 GCF_900095145.1 Mus pahari | reverse complement strand
GCATACACCAGCAAGATTTTGCTGAAAGGACCCTGATATGGCTGTCTCTTGTGAGGCTATGCCAGTACCTGGCAAACACAGAAGTGGGTTATCCCAGTCAGCTATTGGATGGAACACAGGGCCCCTAATAGAGAAGCCAGAGTAAGTACCCAAGAGCTGAAAGTGTCTGCAACCCTATAGGTGGAGCAACAATATAAACTAACCAGCACCCCCAGAGCTCGGTTCTCTAGCTGCATATGTAGCAGAAAATGTTCTAGTCAGCCATCATTGGGAAGAGAGGCCCCTTGGTCTTGCAAACTTTATAAGTCCCAGTACGTGGGGAATACCAAGGCCAAGAAGGGGGAGTGGGTGGGTAGGGGAGCAGGGGGGGGAGGGTATAGGGGACTTTGGGGATAGCACTTAAAATATAAATGAAGTAAATACCTAACAAAAATTGGAAAAAATATTGAATGCATAACTCAAGAAGTTAAACACACATTTGTCTGTAAACATGTTTAGAACTTAATATTAACTACTAATATTACTAATGGCAAAATTACCAATAGTGATCAAATATAAGATTTAACACAACAGGAAGTACCGGTTGGTTCCTTTAAGATTTTCAAAAAAAGATACATTGCAGGACAACTGAATTACCACTACATTTAACAACCAGTCTGAAAGCATTTCTCATCTTTAGTGAATCATCACTACTCATTTCTTATGCTTTTATTTTTGTTTTCAAGAAGAGATGAGGAAATACAGATCTTTCTACTTACTTGAGAAAACAAAATTATATGTTTTGTATGCAAGTGAATGAAGACACATAATTTAAGTTTAGTTATGCAGAAGTAACTTTACAAATATCTGCTGTATGAGTAACTGTTTACTCTGATCAAAATTAGGTAGCTTATTGAATTCCTTCCTTTTTTATTTGAATTTGGTCATAGTCTCATTAAACTGGCTACATTTTACCAGGTAAATCAGGTACCCTACCTAGGATTCTTAGCTTTCTTAAAAGATCTAAAGACAGGACTAATAAGGAAACTCAAAGTCAATTTTAATAGAGTTTAAAGGAGGAATTTTACAGTAAGACTACCTTACGTCTTAATCACTATCTAGAAGAGGAGATGGAGGAAAGAAAAAGTGAGAGAAAGAGAGAGAGAGAGAGAGAGAGAGAGAGAGAGAGAGAGAGAGAGAGAGAGAGAGA
>NC_034595.1:30963234-30965928 GCF_900095145.1 Mus pahari | reverse complement strand
TCATTGTTTTTAATAGCTGAGTAGTACTCCATTGTGTAAATGTACCACAGTTTCTGTATCCATTCCTCTATTGAGGGACATCTGGGTTCTTTCCAGCTCTAAGGAATGTGTAATACATGTATATATGGAAGTAACTAACTGATGTTTGGTAATGATAACCTGTTTTCTTCCTGCTTAACATTTTGTCTCTCCTTTCATTTGAGCAAACAGCTGAGTATGTGCCTTATTCAGTCAAGAAAGTGCTAGAAACAGAAGCACCATGCAGAATTTCCTTGCTTTAGCCTTCCCAGACCCTATGACTTCAAAGGGTTCCATTTTTTCAGAATGGCAAACTGAGGCTGGGCCTGGGAGACAAGGATAAAGTGAACCCCTCCAAGCAGAATCTCTAACAATCCTATGTCCACAATCTTTGCCCCTTCACCCAGCTCATTCCTCTGGGACCAGAGCCCTTCAGGGATATTCTGGGCAACTGTACTTGCCTTTTGTCAGTCAGCCAATCCTCTTTCTCAGTTTCCCCACTGTTGCCCTCTGCTCTGAATCAGGCCCTCACTTTTCTGGTTGTAAGTAAGCAGAGAGTAGTTTACCTGACCTAGCATTTCACCTCAGCAGAATCACACAGAATCGGATCTTCTGGGTCCTGTCTGTTGTAGAGACGTATTCTGTGTTCTGTACATGAATAATTTGCTTATTACTGTCTTGCTTATTGTGTTGTTTTGAGTTTTACTTATGGTGAATAAAGCTGGTGTAAGCATTTGAAAAAAAAAAAAAGAAAAAAAAAAGCTTAGAAGAGAGATAGGAAGGGAAAGCAGAACAGTAATTCAGGAATTTCAACAGAGAGAAGAAGCTGTGCACTTGCAGCTTTAGAGCGTGCTCTAAGTGTGTAGAGGTGCAGGGTGAATGTTCTGGGAAGGACAGTTTATTTTATTTGAAAGAAGGAACATAATTTCTATTATCAATATAGCTCACTTTTATTTTCAATTGACCTTCCTGAGGGATGGTCCACCTGGAATGTATGGCTTCCACCCAGGACAGATAATTCATTCTCCTACTCTGAAGAAAATAGGTTCTCTTAATGTGCCTTTACTGCTACTGTAATACAGTGACTCTAAGTAACTGGATTCTCTATGTAGTTATATTTTATCTGCCAGGTCATGATATGTAGTTTAGGACAAATGCCTGAATATTATGGCATATGGGTTTACCTTGGTGTGTATCTCAGCCATAGGTAACCCTTTTGCAGATGCACATTTATGGAGCTTCATAGTCCTAGAAACACTGGTGAATAGTAAAAGTAAATAAGTGTCCACAGTTTACTTAAAATGTTTATTGCAGTCTTAGTAGGTGGTATTCTTAACCTCTCATTTTTAACACTAACCATCTTAATGACTTATATTTTAGATATTCAGAGACGGTAAACACAAAAACAATAATAAGAAGAAACAAACAAGAAAACTTAGGCAACTTCCCAGTAAAGCAAACATTCAAGTACTGAAAACAGAGGCAAAAAATATGTTTATTGTTAGGTCATTACAGGCCTGCTTGTTTATGTACTTAACAATGGTACTGTGAATAAAAATAGAGCAGAAAATAGCTATTAATCTTCATTAGAATTGAAGGCACACCCCTCCCCCATAGCATGGACAGGAAAGCTATCAGCATAGAACCTCCTAGTAGATTACTACATAACTAAACTGATTGCTGTCTATGAAATATGTCCCTCAACTCTGCAGAATTAACATTCTTTTCAAGGCCACATATAAAAGTTTTACTAGGACACACCATATTCTGAGAGATAAAATTATACTCAGTAAATTTAAAAAGACTCAAACTGTACAAAGTATCTTTTATGTTGGCAAGATATTTATAGTCAAAATGAATAACAGAAGATACTTAAACTTTTCTAAATATAAGGAAATGAAATATATTTTTAAGCAACCCATGATCATAAGAAAAATAAGAAAAGTTAGAAGGAATTTAACAGGAATAATAAATAAATATCAACATTTATGTGATATAGCTACAATGGTAATACATATGTTCTAAAAATATATATTTTTTTACAAATGTATATACTAAAAATTAATAGATTTATTCTGGTAGTCAAAAACTCAACTTTACAATGTAAATAAACAAAAAGAATAATGGGACAATCAATCTGAGACTATAAAATATTAAATAAAATAAAATATTGAAAAAAACAAGTACTAAAAGTAAACCTATGTATAAAACTGCTACAAAACAAAGATCCATTACCTGAATTAATAGTTTGCTCAATTTACAGAAAAACTGATCATATTAATCAGATAGGGCAATGAAAAAAATGACCTATTTTGCTTTATTTTTTCAGTTAAGAGACACAATAAACAAAGACATTTATATAAAAGTGAGAATTTAATTTAGGACTTATTTGCCACTTTAGAGAGTAAATCAAAGACCAAAACTGAAGAGTCCATGACCATTATTATGGTGGAGACCATAGTTGGCAGTCAGTTGTGTCACTAAATGGACAGTTGAAAGTTTCAACTGATTCATAATCCCAATCCCAAGAGGGAGCTAGAGCTAGAGCTAGAGCTAGAGCTGGAGCTGGAGCTGGAGCAGGAGCTGGAGCTGGAGCTGGAGCTGGAGCTGGAGCTGGAGCTGGAGCTGGAGCTGGAGCTGGAGCTGGAGCTGGAGATAGGGAGAGGGAGAGGGAGA
>NC_034595.1:30947708-30963037 GCF_900095145.1 Mus pahari | reverse complement strand
GGGAGAGAGAGTGAGAGTGAGAGGGAGAGTGAGAAGGAGACAAAGAGGTTGTCAAAGAGGGAGAGGGAGAAGGAGAGGGAGAGGGAGAGGGAGAGGGAGATAGAGAGGGAGAGGGAGAGGGAGAAAGCAATTGAATATTTGAGCACTTGAGCTTTTGAGCACTTACTGGAATGGCTTGAGGTTTTGAAACCAGGAGCCCCAATAGCACACATATTTCTACAAGGTCATACTTCCTAATTCTTGCCAAAGAGCTCTGCATGCTGGAGACCAAGGACTCAAACATATGAGCCTATGAAGTCAATTTTTATTCAAACTAAATTGAGAAGATGTATTTATAGCAGAGAAAATAAGGAACACATATGAATACCTATATCATTTTTGGAGGCATCCAGAAATGTTGGTTAATTCAATAAAAATGAAAATTTTTCAAAATTGACATCATGCAAGCTTAGAAGGGAGATAATAAATGAAATTGGTATTCTCCCCTCTTCCTTACAGCACTTGCTGTATAAGATAATTTTCTTGCAATAAGCATACCCAAACATAATTAGTTTTTAAAAGAGTCATGTGGTTAGGCATTAATGTTTCCTGCCATTACTCATTAAGAAATAGGAGGCTTCTTCCAGTAGCCCTCTTGGAATGAATACTGCCACAGAAGTCTTGTGACACATACAACTGTCTCAGATATTTGAGCCAGAATTCTCTTGCTTCTCTTTCCTAGAATCATGACCTGAAGCAATGCAAAATAAGGGTTTGGTGCTTAAGTGTGACATATTGGGGCAATGTGCTATATAGTGATTGATAAGTAATTAAATCTTTATATTAATCAATTCTGTCATTTAACCTAAGTCGGGAAATTCCACAGATGGCTTAGCATGGCACTACTTATGCAAGAAATAATTCACATAGCTTTAAATATAAAGAAAAAAAGGTAACTTTACTGTATAAAACTTTGCTACAAAGAAATATACCAGGTTCATGTATCTTCATTGATTATTTTTACCCTAAACTCAAGAAGGAATAATAGCAGCACTAAAGAAATTCTTACAGAAAAGAATCTTAGTTATTCAATGAAGCCACCATTCCTTATAAATCAAACACGAATGTTTGGAACATTAGAAACTGCAAAATCTGCTGAAAACTTATATGGGACCCAAGTTAATGGCAACCTGTGTGACATTGCACATAAGTATTAAAGAATTCTATTGACAAAGAATTACTTCTTAAAGTAATGAATTAAACAAAATGTGCATAAAGTTCAACTTCCATGATTTTCTTCATCATAAAATACTGGCATAACATATACAAGCATGTATTTATATATAGTTAATATTAAGGAACTACTAATATAAAATTTTGTATGAAAAAATTGAAAAATATATAAGCAAGAATAAATTTCTAATACTGATGAAAAGTTGACAAGAATCTCACTGCTTTTCTTTCAGTCTAAAGCTAAAGCCATGCAAGGAAGTTTCATTGGTGAAAAAGAAAATATATAAATAAAGGAGAATAGGAGTACAGAGGTGATGTCATTCATGGTCAGTTGATTTTCAATAAGTGTACAAAGGCAATTCAATGAAGGAAAGGGAGCCTTTTAAAGAAATACTAATAACACTTCAGAATATGCAATTTAAACAAAATAAAGCATGGAACCAGTCTGCTATACCATGCACATATAATTCCAATAAACTTTAAGCTTAAAAGTGAAAGCCAATATGTAAAACTTCTAAAAGAAAATGAGAGTGGAAGTTTATAAAGATAAGGCAATAGCTTCTTAGGAATCAATGCAGCTCAAATGCACACAAAGTAAAATCAAAGGATGTCTTAATTCATCAAGATGCAGAACCTCCATTCTTTGAAAGTCACCAGTGAGTGACTGAATAGAAAAGGCTGTTCACTTCTCAAGGAATCTGCTCAGGTTATAAAAGAACTCTTGGAATTCAAGCTACACAATTATCCCTTTCCTTCAGCTTGGTCACAGTTTCCATATTTGTCCCTTCTTATTCATAGCCTGCCATGTGTCCTTTCATTTTTTTTTCTGTGAATCTTCTTAAGAACATTTTCAGTTTTTAATTATTGCTCAATTCTAAAGCCAAGTTGCCTATTTTAAATGTTTTTGCATCTGTTGCCAACTTATATAGTTATTCAGATCTATATCTTCTTCTATAATGGCATTTTCTAATGCAAAACTTAATGACTCAGAATAGTAATTCTTACCTTACCTAAATAGTAAGTGCTGCCTTTCATTTTGATTCTTTGCTGACCCAATTTTACTTTGTTTCACATAGGGACCTACCTATTGCTTAGGTAACCTTTCTGTGCAGAGATGGTTAATAAATGTGTTTGCTCAACAAAGAAGAAAGTACCTGATACATTGTTCTCTTAATCTTCAAAACCACTGTCTTATTTAGCTTGCTTTTTCTGTGAAAACATGTGGGTCAATGGGCTATGCAAAGACAGGTTGGTCTCTAGTCGAGTTGAGGTGTGAACCCTGGTAGAACCTGGTAGTGGTAATTCACCTGCATGGAACAGAAGACATTCCCTCATGTCTCATGGACCCCTGGCTCCCATCAAAGGTACCCCCCCCCACAGCCCTCACAGGAGAAGTGTGGCTTTTAGTCACATACACAATGTCCCAAGCTTCTGACCTTCAGGCTAGACTCCTTCCAGTTACCTAGTAACAGCAGGATAACATCCCACTATAAGAGGGGATGCTTGGCCCCTGCTCACTCTCTTAAGCTCTCCTTGATCTCTCTCTCTAACCTTTTACTCTCTAGCCTTTCCTCTTTCTCTTTCCCCCCTTAACTCCCCATTGCCATGACCGCTCTCTCTCTCTCTCTCTCTCTCTCTCTCTCTCTCTCTCTCTCTCTCTCTCTCTCTCTCTTTCTTTCTCCCTCCCTTACTAAAATAAAGCTCTAAAGCCATAGACTATCTCTGTTCATCAAGGCCCACTGTGCTTGGAACGATGGGATAGACTTTCTTCTAATGAGCCATTTCTAATCTCCCATCACTAGGCCTTCCTGTGCTCCTGCCACTGACCTGATAAAGGACTCTCGCCTGTGTGGGAACCTCTCTCCTTCTGCCCTCTCTCCTGTATCTCTAGGGCCAAGAGTGTCACCTTGGGGCCACTGGTACTGGGGGCTGCCCCTTGTCCATCCCCCATAGAGTGGGGTCCAGTGCCTTCTCACAGCCAGATGCCCACCCAGGGCTGAGTAGAATGTGTCCAGCAGTCTTTCCATGTCTGCCTGCCCAGAGCACAGGAGCTCTGGTGGGACATGGGCTCTCTCCCTTCCCCATCTTCCCCTACACCCTCAGCCCCACACAAACCAACCATCTAAAGTAGCCCAGATTCATAACAATGGGACATAGTCCTCTCTTATTGATGGAAAAATAACAAACATGGACAGCTGAATCTGTAGTCATTTCTTGGAAAAGATATTTCTTATCCTGACTGCTCTGTGTGAATTGACTACCATCCTGAATTCTAGGTCACTTATGTTTAAAAACAAAACACAATTCTACATTTGTTTAATGTGTAGATGAAAAGATTAATGTAAATCATTAATTCAGTTTCCAGGATATACTGAGTATCCAATGCTTTGTGGACACCATCATCACTGGCATTGTTTGCACTGGACTTACTCCTTCTTAGTATTCCATCACTGTGGTCTTTGCTATCCTCAATGTTCAGATCAAGCCCTGAAGTGACTCGTTCTCCATTAAAATTTTTAAATACTTTTATTTCCATCTAGGAACCACTCATTTGAAAAATTTCAGTCATCCCTTATATGTAGATAACACCTAAAAGTATGTATCATGAATTCAATTTTCTCCCCTAAATCCCGAATAATGAATTCAATTATACTTTTAAAACATATCCACATATTTTCTAACATATTCAAATTCCACAGAATAAAAATAAAATTTATAATTTACTCCTTGTGTTGGTTTGAATAAATTTGGCCTCCATAGACTTGTTCGTGTGTTTGAATGCTTTGCCATAGGGAGTGGAGCTATTAGCTGTGACCTTATTGGAGAAGAAGTAGCCTTCTTGGAGGAAGTGTATCACTGTGTAGGTGGGCATTAAGGTCTCCTATCCTTATCCTCTGCCCTGGTTGCATACAGGACGTAGTATCTCCCACCGCTGCTGCCTGTGGATCCAGATGTAGAACTCTCAGCTTCTCCAGAACCCTGACTGCCTGCACTCTGCCATGATTCCCACTGTGGTGATAACGGACTGAAACTCTGAAACTGGAAGCCAGTCCCAATTAAATTTTGTTTTAATAAGATTTACCTTGGTGATAGCACCAGAAGTACTTTTATTGTTGAGAATAGCTTTTGCTATCCTGTTTTTTGTTTGTTATTTCAAATTAATTTGAAAATTGCTCTTAATAACTCTATGAAAAATTGAGTTGGAATTTTGATGAGAATTGCATTGAATCTGTAGATTGCTTTCAGCAAGATGGCCATTTTTACTATATTAACATTGCCAGTCCATGAGCATGGGGCAGGGACTCTTTCCATCTTCTGAGATCTTTTATTACTTTCTTCAGAGATTTAAAGTTCTTGTTATACAGATCTTTCATTTGCTTTGATAGAGTCACACCAAGGTATGTAATATTAATTGTGATTATTGGGAAGGGTGTCATTTCCCTAATTTCTTTCTCTGCCTGTTTATCCTTTGAGTAGAAGGCTAATGATTTATTTGAGTTAATTTTTATATCTAGCAATTATGTTGGAGTTGTTTTTATCAGGTTTAGGAGTTTTCTGGTGGAACTTTTGGAGTCACTTAACTATACGATCATATCAGCTACAAATAGTGACGTTTTGACTTCTTCCTTTCCAGTTTGTATCCCTATTCCTTTGACCACCTTTTGTTAACTAATTGCTCTGTCTATGTCTTTGAGTACTATATTGAGTAGGTAGGGGGAGAATGGGCAGCCTTGTCTACTCCCTGACATTAGTTGGGTTGCTTTAAGTTTCTCTCCATTTAGTTTAATGTTGACTACTGGTTTGCTGTATATAAAAGTACTTCTAGTGGAATCAACATCCCTGACCTCAAGGTGCATTACAGACCAGTCCTGATAAAAAACTGTATAGCATTGGTGCAGAGCCAGGCAAGTAGATCAGTGGAATAGAACTGAAAACTCAGAAATGATCCACACACACACACACCTATGGTCACTTGATCTTTGACAAAGGAGCTAAAACCATCCAGTAAGGAAAAGACAGAATTTTCAACAAATGGTGCTGGTTCAACTGGAAGTCAGTATGTAGAAGAATGCAAATCGATTGATTCTTATCTCCTTGTACAAAGCTCAAGTTCAGGTGGATCAAGGATTTCACATGAAATCAGATACACTAAAACTAATAGAAGAGAAAGTGGGGAAGAACACTGAAAACACAGGGGAAATTTTCATGAACAGAACACCAATGGCTTATGCTCTAAGATCAACAATCAGCAAATGGAACCTCGTAAAATTTCAAAGCTTCTATAAGGCAAAGGACACTGTCAATAGGGCAAAACAGCATCCCACAGATTGGGAAAAGATCTTTACTAATCCTATATTCAATAGATGGCTAATATCCAATATATAAAATGAACTCAAGAAGTTAAACTCAGAGAAACAAATAACCCTATTAAAACTGGGGAATAGAGCTAAACAACAACAACAACAAAAATCTGAACAGAGAAATATCAAATGGCTTAGAAGCACCTAAAGAAAAGTTCAATATTCTTACTCATTAGGGAAAAGAAAATCAAAACATCCCTGAGATTCCACCTCACATCATTCAAAAATGGCTCAGATCAAAAACTCAAGTGATAGAAGATGCTGACAAGGATGTGGAGTAACAATCCTCCATTATTGGTGGGATTGCAAGCTGGTACAACCACTCTGGAAATCAGTTATGGTTCCTCAGAAAATTAGATATATAAATACCTGAGGAACCAGCTATGCCAGGGTATATAACTCCTAGGTATATAACTAAAAGATGCTCAAACATATAACAAGGATACATGCTCCACTATGTTCATAGCAGCCTTACTTAGCAGAAGCTGGAAACAACCCAGATGTCCTTAAAAAGAGGAATGACTACCAAAAATATAGTACATTTACATAAATGGTATATATATATACCATTTATAGAATTTATATAAATACTACTCAGCTATTAAAAACAATGATTTCATGAAATTTTTAGGCAAACAAATGACACTAGAAAATATCATCCTGAGTGATATAACCCAGTCACAAAGGAACATACATGATATGCACTCACTAGTAAGTGAATATTAATCCTAAAACTCAGAGTACCTAAGATACAATTCACAGACCACATGAAGCTAAAGAAGAGGAAAATCAAAATGTGGATGCTTCTGTCCTTCTTAGATGGGGGAACAAAATACTCACAGGAGGAAATGAGACAAAGTATGAAGTAGAGACTGAAGGACAGGCCATCTAGAGACTGCCCCAATTGGTCATCCATCCTACTGAGCATGAGTTACCTGATGGAGGAGTTGGAGTTGAGGTATTTTGCTGCCCATGGGGGAAGCAAAAGTGTCAGCAGGCCAGAGTATCGGATCTCCAGGGGACTGGACCACAAACCAAAATGTATACATGGCTCCAGCCTCATATGTGGCAGAGAATGGAATTGTTGGATGGACATCATTTCTCCAGAGGGGGTTTGATGCCCTAGTTTAGTGGAATAGCAGGGTGGGAAGACAGGAGTGGGTGTGGGGGAGCACCTTCATAGAGGCGGGGGAAGTGGCATGGGATAGGGGATTTCCAAAGGGGAGACCTGGAAAGGGGAAAACATTGGAAATGTAAATGAAGAAAATATCATATAGATATGAATAGATGAGTTTATATTATTCCTGCCAATCCATGAGCATGGGAGATCTTTCCATCTTCTGAGATCTTTAATTTCTTTCTTTAGGGATTTGAAGTTCTTATCATACAGATCTTTCACTTCCTTCGTTAGAGTCCCACCAAGTTATTTTATATTATTTGTCTGCTTGTGGACGTTGTACATCGTGGTGCGCACTAGGCTCCGCACCACGATGTACAACGTCCACAAGCAGGGATTTGAAGTTCTTATCATACAGATCTTTCACTTCCTTCGTTAGAGTCCCACCAAGTTATTTTATATTATTTGTCTGCTTGTGGACGTTGTACATCGTGGTGCGCACTAGGCTCCGCACCACGATGTACAACGTCCACAAGCAGGGTAGGGAGAAAGTGGGCAGCCTTGTCTAGTCCCTGATGTTAGTGGGATTGCTTCGAGTTTCTCTCCATTTACTTTGATGTTGGCTACTGGTTTGTTTAACTATATACAACTGTACATAAAGCAGTTGAGAATTAAAACTACTAATATTTATAACACAAAAACAATTCTGGAATTCAGGTTTTTTAAAATAAAAGATTGAAAGCAGAAACATCGTTAAACCTCAAATATTAAAGAATCAATATATCATTAGAAGCATTGTATTTTCATTACTTATTATTAAAGATCATACACATCAAAAACTTTATCCAATTAATTTAGTAGAGTTAAAACAAATTATGGAAAGACTTTATAATGATGTGGTTTTTGATCATGTGCTTATCTAAGCCTATAATTTAATGTGTCGTTCTCTAAGGAGGTTTTATTTTTTATTTTATTTTATTTTATTTTGGTTTTTCAAGACAGGGTTTCTCTATGTAGCCCTGGCTGTCCTGGAACTCACTCTGTAGATCAGACTGGCCTCGAACCCAGAAATCCACCTGCCTCTGCCTCTGCCTCTGCCTCCCAAGTGCTGGGATTAAGGGCATGTGCCATCATGCCCAGCCTCTCTAATGAGTTTAACTACAGTTTGAAGATTTGTCAAGGGTCAGGAAAGAACAGACACTGAAATGTTTGCAAATGTCTTGAATTTTCCTTAGTTTATTGATTGTATCTTCTTTAAATCGGAGCTTTTATTGAACTTACATATAATCATACAAATCGTAGAAGTATTCATTTCATTATTTGTCCCAAGTTTTTTCCCCTCTATCTCAGAGAATTCAAAGTACATTACTAGAAAGCTGTTCATGAAGAAAAGTAGTATTCTGCCAGATCAGGTGAGATATCAAGTCTTCAGATGCACATCAGTAGATAGAGTTTTTCGGGTAGACCTGAAATCATGTGAGAAATAGAGAGAGGAGAAAATAGCATTCCCTGGAGCTTCTAACAACTGAAGCTGTTAATAGCTACAGGTATGGATATGAACATAGTCACTAAAACAAAATATTCCCAGTCAAAGCAAAAGTACAATGCCCACAATAAGGTCAAAATAAAAGTCCCTAGCCATATCAAATGTTTTAAATTTATACTTGTGTATATAACTTTTTTCTCAATTAATAGCATAATGAAACTCCTTCTCCAAATATGTCAAAAATGTTAAATATATGAGGATTTCATAACTCTTGAGTGCCTCCTCATTATCAGGGAAAGCACAGAACCACAAATTTTAAGCAAAATGAGTTAGAATATTTTAGTTTATATTTATTTATAGCATCATGCTAGTTCAATTTCATATGAAATTATTTTTCTTTTAATATTTTTAAAACATTATTTACATATTCATTTGTGCACACACACACACAGAGAGAGAGAGAGAGAGAGAGAGAGAGAGAGAGAGAGAGAGAGAGAGAGAGAGAGAAAAGAGTGTTTGGAAGCTAGAGGTCAGTTCTTTCTTATTCCATGGTTTCTGTGAATCAGATTCAAGTCATTAGTCCTGGCTTCGGGAATCTCTATATATGGAACCATCTTACTGGCCCTTTCTTGTTATTGCTTCTAAACCGATTTTAGTTTTACTCTCAATTGCAAAGTGTCAAAGAAAATAATCCCCACATAAGAGTTTCAAACCAGTGAGCTAGAGAGCATTATTTCTACTGGCTGTAACAGAACTATCCAGTTTTGAAACATGTTTTGGAAGTTTGCAGGTAGGTTATTGATTATGACTTCAGATTGCTTTTATTGTATGGATGAAAAATGGGAATATTTAGTTATCATGTTAATTCATGTCAAAAATCACCTTCCTAAAAACTGGGGAAATTAATTATATCACCTCAGTTCTTAGCTCTACTTTTTGACAATGTAGAGTGTTAGTGTATCTCCATATTGAATTATTCTGTTGGGGTATGGTATGGGAGTACAGTTTAAAGCAATTGTGACTCATAAGTCAATATTTGTAGGCTACTATTTCATAGGGCACTATAATTCCATAACCATAATGAGAAGAAAAGTCAATTCATGGATCAATTTTTGCTGTCACAAAGATTTGATTAATATTTCATGATATATTCTGAATTCACAGAGGAATCTTTGTCTATAGACAGATTTTAGATGGAGAAAGAGTTTACTCAGGAATCACAGGATCTGTACCTAGAGTTAGAATGTAGAATACTATCATATGTCCGAAAGAGAATAAAACGGAGGAGGCTGTGATCACAGCTGTTACAGCTGCATAAGTTTTATCCAGACGTTTTTCTCTGCAACTATGTAAGTAAAGGTTACACTTCCATCTCTTTCCAGTTATTGATTTTAGTTTAATGACAATGTCCATTCTCACACGTCATTGCCAATTTCAAACTGTGACACCACTGATGAGACCAATTGCTTTGTCTGTGGAGGTCATGTATTTCTCATAACCCAGGTATTAAGATTGCTGCTGATGTGGTGTTAGATGGAATACAGCAGAGATGGGAACAGATGTGCCACAATTCAGTCACTTAGTTTGAGGAAAGGTTTTCTAACTAATATTTTAAAACATAGAAACTTCTCCTCTGAGATTAATTATGTAAACTAAGGGTTTGTGGGTTGTGCTGCTGTTTAGCTTCCGTGGAGTCCTGTAGCTCTTAAAGGTTCTTGAGGCTAGACTGTAAAAAGATGCATTTGGCCTCAACATAAAAAGAGAATGCAGCAGGCTATTTCCTCATTGGGACAATTACATGGAGGCCAGATCAGCAGTTCTTATAAAATACAGTATTCATTATTTGTACTCCAGCCAAATATGTGGATATTTCTGCTTTCAAAGCTAGTGATTCAATGAGCTTGGCATAGAATCTGTCTATTTATCATGTACACCGTATAAACTGAAAAGTAGGAGGTTATTAAAAGTATATTTAAAAAAATGTTTAGGTACAATACATGAGTAGAATAGATATCTGATTCCTGGGGTTCTGTCTTTGTAGAAATGCAGGCATACTATTTCTTTGAAAGCACCACCCCCCTTTTTATCTCTTCTGGTGGTACATTCTCTCCTCTACCTTCATACTCGATACTTGACTCCAGCTGTCTCCTCTGTCAAAATCTACAAATCATTTCGTCAGTCTTTCTCTTTAACTCAGCTGAATTTTAAGATCAATGAACTTAGTTGCCAATTTGACAGGGCTATCAGTTGTTGTAACAATTAATTAAGCCTTACAAATTATTGTAACCCACGACAAGCAGTCTCTACATTGTTTAATCAGCATGCAATCCCACAGTTACATTTGCCTGAAATAGACATGATGCTCCACAAGGCAGATATTTTGAAACACCTGTCCAGCTTAGAATTTACCGAACACCTTTGAAAAAAAAAAAAAAAAAAAAAAAAAAAAAACATTAAGCCTTTAACACAAGAATCCTCTGAAAGCACTTGAAATGTCCTTTTCTCCTTCAAAATCTAATTTGTAGTCAAGCTAAGGTGTAATGAGAAAGCAGTGCTCTGTCTGGTTGGTGTTTAGCACTAATTCAGGGAAGACAAAGCAACTGGAGAGCAGTGTCTAAGAGAAGAGGATACTAATGGCAGGGCTATGTAAACACACTTACCACATTTTCATTTATCTGGTTCATTGACTTTGTCTTGTGAAAATTATAGCCAAGGAGTGAAGCTGGTAATGTGAACAACCTCACGGCTGATTGTCACACTTAAAATATCATTCAACCTGACAAGCTGGCTGGGAAGCCAACAATCTATCTACCTGTAAAAAATCCATTTTGGTCTGCTCAGTGCTGAGAAATATTCTTCACAAGATAGCCCTGGCAAACACATTAGCTCTGTAATTGCATGTAAGATGACAGAAGTCATGTTTCCAGAAACACTCTTTGTGTCTGGATTTTAGTTGAGGCTATGAAATGTTTTCAATATATAAACTGTCTTCAACATCATTATTTTAAAATGGCACATTTCCTTTTCTAAAGACATAAATGTAAGTGTTAATTTATTCCCAGCAGAAGAGACACTTTTTTTTATGCTTGTACCCTTGCGAAAGCAAATATGTAGAGAGAGAGGAAGAGACTGAAAGGGAGAGAAAGGGAGGGTGTGGGGAGGTACGTTATGGGAACTCCGTATCCCCAGCATCATCTACTAATCACTGCTAACTAGATCAACAGCACATTGATAGCAAGACTCAGTGTTGCACACTTATTTAGAGCTGTATGTATCATTTGAGTACTTCCCAGTCAGTTATGTCTATGTCATTTGTTCCCAGGGAAAAAAAAAAACCCAACCAATTCTGTTTCATGATTATGCCAACCATTGATTGACACAATTTCATCACACTAGAAAGCCAGTGTCTGCTTCCCTGAACTATGGCTTCCAGCAGTATGTATTTTATTACTTCTGAGTGGTTCTTTATATCATTTTAATTCAGATATGGCCTGGTTTCTTTCTCTTCTTTTTCATTAAACCCTTTATTATAAATTCTCAAGCTTGTCCCTATCCCTACATTTCAGGGTTTCCTCTTGACCTTTCTATTTCACATAACAGACCATACGTTTTGAAAGATGTGTGGCAGTTAAACGAGTCCCAGCTCTATCCACAGTCCTGCTGTAACTCTAGAAAAATCTTCTGTGGCTTCAGAGATATTAAAATCTGCTAAAATAGCCAGGCATGGTGGCACACGCCTTTAATTCCAGCACTCAGGAGGCAGATGTAGGCAGATTTCTGAGTTCGAGGCCAGCATGGTCTACAAAGTGAGTTCCCGGACAGCCAGGGTTATACAGTGAAACACTGTCTCAAAAACAAAACAAAACAAAACAAAACAACAACAACAACAACAAAAATCTGCTAAAATGAATGTGGGAACTGAATCAGACTGTGCTAGGTATCACCATACTGGTAGCTCAAGAATAGTGGGTTTAAACAAAGAATACCTTTGATGCAGGGAAATGATCAAACAAGGTTATCACAGCAAAGAAATGAGTAGGGAAAAGGCTTGTAGAAATTACTGATTTTAGAAGACCCTTCAAGGAAGGGAAGATGTCCCAGGTTGAGTCCATACATCATTGATATAGATGGGGTCATGGGAATGATAATTTTGATCAAATTTATGGATTTCCTTTTAATTATTTTTTCTCAAGATAATTAGCTGAAACCAATTATATATTACTTGTAAATATGTAGCTCTGCACTTCGTGTGTTGTGTGAGTAGGAGGAAGAGGAAAAGATTTCATCAAGGAACTGGAGCGAATATATTCATAGTGAGATATAAAACTACATCTGTGGTATAGTTTGACAATTTATTGTTTACAGTTTTAAAGATTATGTATAATGATTCCATGCTGGGGTAATGAGCAGTGTCATGCCTTGCTTCAGTGTTCATTGTATAAATTTAGCCAACAAGATACATATTAAATATTTTAACATATTATTGAAATTTTCATGCATATATGCCTTATATTTTGATTATAGCGATTCACAATCCTCCCTTCTATCTTCTTCTAGATTTAATCTTTATACCTCCACCTCTAATCCCTGTCCATATTTCCCTCCTACTTCATGTCTTTTAATTTTTACAACCTAACAAAACAGGTTAATGATGTTCCTGCAATAGTACGTGGTAGGTCATCTCCTGAAGCATTGTTTATCTACCAGAGATCATTTTCTTATTCTGGCATCATCTTTCTTAGCAACCATAAGCTGATAATAGCTTCATAGAGAGGTGTGGGACTTGTGAGACTTCAGCCTCCTCCATTCTGCCAGGAATGCATACTGGTTTGACTCGTACAACTCTTGAGAAGACATCTACAGCTGCCAGGACTTCATGAGTACAGAAGTCATGTACCAAAGACACTTGAGCCTTATACAGTTTCTACAGTGTCTCCTGCTTTGAAAGTCTCCTTGTCTCTTGATCTGCAATGGCCACAAAGCCTTGGGGTATAAGGTATGATTCAGAGGTCTCATTTACAGCTTAGCTTTGAATACACATTGCATTGCTTTGTGGTAATCAATTATAATGTCTTGCATTAACCTTTGTCCACTGCACAAACATCTCTGATGATACCTGAGACTGTGATAAGCCATGGGCATAGAGATTTGTGTTTACAGGACAGCATGATGTTAGCAGCCACCTAGGAAAGTTTAAAGGCATGTAAGTGACTATTTTGGAGATGGCACAGAATTTTTGCATACCCTGAAATGAAGTTCTGAGGCAAGGTCCCCAGAGGCTTTGAACCAGGATTGCCTTTTGCTACTGATATGCCCTAATCTGATCACTATTATATAGCCTAACTATTTCTGGGCATTAGTTCACCCCATTGGAAAGATTTTCAGATTAACATGAAAATGAACTCTTACGTAGTTCTGTTGTGTTGAAAAGCTGAGGATTTCATGATTCCTAATAATGATTTTATAAAATTTTGAAATTCCTACAAGTAATTTTGAGCCCTCTAAAAGATGCAAATAGGGATGTGTAAACCTTCATGTGTCACAGGCTAATTACACTAGGATAAGAAAACAGACTTGAAACAAATTTATGATCATAAAAAACATTTCTTCTAGGTTAGCCATGAGACCATTACTGCTAACTAGATATCATATGCTGAGAATGAACAATTTATTGTAGGAGCAAGAAAAGAAAATATTGACTAGTTTATTTATATAAAACTTCAAAATAATAAGAAGCTAGGCAGATGATTTGTTTATTGACAAAACCATACAGCATATAATAAAAAATTATTGCTTTAAACACATAATTGTTTTAATGAGTCTAGATGAAAGATAATTCATGTTTAGTCAGGAACTTATGTTATGGAAAGACATAAAAGCATTTCTGATGTAACTCTTTTTCGTTTTAGACATGAACTATCATCTTGAAAATGCTATGAACTTATAGAATGTAAAGATGCTTGGGAAACCATGTGATTAGTTACTCCAACAGAGTATAAGAAATAAAAACCAAGAGTAAACAGTGGTGAAGCTTTGATTCAATGAGAGTTTTCTGCATAAATAATTTTTTAAATTATTTTATTAGATATTTACTTCATTTACATTTCAAATGTTATCCTGAATGTCCACTATACCCCCCCACACACACTGCTCCCCTGCCCACTCACTCCCACTTCTTGGCCCTGGTGTTCCCCTGTATGGGGCATATAAAGTTTACAAGACCAAGGGGCCTCTCTTCCCAACAATGGCTAACTAGGCCATCTTCTGCTATATATGCAGCCACAGACATGAGCTCTGAGGGTACTGATTAGTTCATATTGTTGTTCCACCTACAGGGTTACAGACCCCTTCAGTTCCTTGGGTAATTTCTCTAGCTCATCCATTGAGTTCTCTGTGTTCTATCCTATAGATGACTGTGGGCATCCACTTCTATATTTGCTAGGCACTGGCATAGCCTCACAAGAGATAGCTATATCAGTGTCCTCTCAGCAAGTTCTTGCTGGCATATGCAATAGTGTCTGCATTTGGTGGCAGATTATGGGATGGAACCCCAGGTGGGGCAGTCTCTGGATGGTCCATCCTTTTGTCTTAACTCCAAACTTTGTCTCCACAACTTCTTTCATGGGTATTTTATTCCCTATTTTAGGGAGGAATGAAATATCCATGTGTTGGTCTTCCTTCTTAATTTTCTTATATTTTGGAGATTGTATCTTGGGTATTCTAGGTTTCTGGACTAATATCCACTTATGAGTGAGTGCATATTAAGTGAGTTCTTTTGTGATTTGGTTACCTTACTCAGGAAGATATTCTCCAGATACATCCATTTGCCTGAGAAATTCATAAATTCATTGTTTTTAATAGCTGAGTAGTACTCCATTGTGTACATGTACCATATTTTCTGTATCTGTTCCTCTGCTGAGGGACATCTTGGTTCTTTCCAGCTTCTGGCTATTATAAATAGGGCAGCTATGAACATAGTGGAGCACATGTCCTTATTACCAGTCAGAAATCTTCTGGATATATACCTAGAAGAGGTATTGCTGGATCTGACAGTATACTATGTCCAGTTTTCTGAGGAACCTCCAGACTGATTTCCAGAGTGGTTGCACATGCTTGCAATCCCACCAGCAATGGATGAGTGTTCCTCTTTCTC
>NC_034595.1:30939454-30947688 GCF_900095145.1 Mus pahari | reverse complement strand
GGTGAAATCTCAGGGTTGTTTTGATTTGCATTTCCCTGATGATTAAGGATGTTGAACATTTTTTCAAGTGCTTCTCCGCCTTTCAGTACTCCTCAGTTGAGAATTCTTTGTTTAGCTCTGTACCCCATTTTTAATGAGGCTATTTGAATTTTTGGAATTCAGCTTCTTGAGTTCTTTCTATATATTTTGGATATTAGTCCCCTATCATATTTAGGATTGGTATAAATTCTTTCCCAATTTGTTGGTGGCCTTTTTGTCTTATTGACAGTATCTTTTGCCCTACAGAAGCTTTGCAATTTTATGAGGTCCCATTTATAGATTCTTGATCTTACAGCACAGGCCATTGCTGTTCTGTTAAGGAATTATTCCCCTGTGCCCAATTCTTCGAGACTTTTCCCCACTTTCTTCTCTATATATTCAGTGTCTCTGGTTTTATGTGGAGGTCTTTGATCCACTCAGACTTGAGCTTTTTACAAGGAGAGAAGAATCAATTCATATTCTTCTACATGCTAACTGCCAGTTGTGCCAGCACCATTTTTTTTTTAAATGCTGTCTTTTTTTCCACTTGATGATTGTCAAAGAGGTGTGTGGGTTCATTTCTGGCTCTTCAATTCTGTTCCATTGATCTACCTGTCTGTCACTGTGCCAGTACCATGCAGTTTATATCACAATTGCTCTGTAATACAGCTTGAGGTCAGGCATGGGGTTTTCCCCCAGAGTTTCTTTTTTTGTTGAGAATAGTTTTTGCTATCCTTGGATTTTTATTATTTCAGATGAATTTGCAAATTGCCCTTTCTTATTCAGTGAAGAATTGAGGTGCAATTTTGATGGGGGTTGCATTGAATCTGTAGATTGCTTTCTGCAGGATAGCAATTTTTACTATATTAATCCTGACAATCCATGAGCATGGGAGATCTTTCCATCTTTTGAGATCTCCTTCAATTTCTTTCTTCAGAGACTTGAAGTTTTGTCATACAGATCTTTGACCTCCTTAGTTAGAGTCACACCAATGTATTTTATATTATTTGTAACTATTGTGAAGGGTGTTGTTTCCCTAATTTCTTTCTCATCCTGTTTATCCTTTGTGTAGAGAAAGGCCAATAATTTTTTTGAGTTAATTTTATATCCAGCTACTGCACTGAAGCTGTTTATCAGGTTTAGGAGTTCTCTGGTGGAATTTTTAAGGTGACTTATAAATAATATTATAACATCTGCAAATAGTGATATTTTGACTTCTTCCTTACAAATTGTATCCCTTTGACATCCTTCTGTTTTCTAATTGCTCTGGCTAGGGCTTCAAGTACAATATTGAATATGTAGGGAGAAATTGGACAGCCTTGTCTAGTCCCTGATTTTAGTGGGATTGCCTCCAGCTTCTCTCCATTTATTTTGATGTTGTTTACTGGTTTGCTGTATATTGCTTTTATTACTTTTAGGTATGGGCCTTGAATTCCTGATCTTTCTAAGACTCTATCATGAATGGGTGTTGGATTTTGTCAAATGCTTTCTCAGCATCTAATGAGATGATCATGTGATTTTTGTCTTGGAGTTTGTTTATATAGTGCATTACATTAAACTATCCCTGCATCCCTGGGATGAAGCCTACTTGGTCATGATGGATGATCATTTTGATGTGTTCTTGGATTCGTTTTGCGAGGATTTTATTGAGTATTTTTGCATCGATATCCATAAGGGAAATTGGTCTGAAGTTCTCTTTCTTTGTTGGATCTTTGTGTGGTTTAGGTATCAGAGTAATTGTGGCTTCATAGAACAAATTGGGTAGAATACCTTCTATTTGTATTTTGTGGAATAGTTTGAGGAAAGTTGGTATTAGGTCTTCTTTGAAGATCTGATAGAACTCTGCACTAAACCCATCTGGTCCTGGGCTTTTTTTGGTTGGGAGACTATTAATGACTGCTTTTATTTCCTTAGGGGAAGTGGACCTGTTAAGATCTTTAATCTGATCCTGATTTAACTTTGGTACCTGGTATCTCTCTAGGAAGTTATCCATTTCATTTCATCCAGGTTTTCCAGTTTTGTTGAGTATAGCCCTTTATAGTAGGATCTGATGATGTTTTGGATTTCTTCAGGATCTGATCCATTGTTATGTCTCCTTTTTCATTTCTGATTTTGTTAATTAGGATACTGTCCCTGTGCCCTTTAGTTAGTCTGGCTAAGGGTTTATCTATTTTGTTGATTTTCTCAAAGAACCAGCTCCTGGTTTGGTTGACTCTTTGAATAGTTCTTTTTGTTTCCACTTGGTTGATTTCAGCCCTAAGTTTGATTATCTCCTGACTTCTACTCCTCTTGGGTGAATTTGCTTCCTTTTGTTCTAGAGCTTCTAGGAGTGATGTCAGACTGCTAGTGTATTCCCTCTCTAGTTTCTTTTTGGCAGAACTTAGAGCTATGCGTTTTCCTCTTAAGACTGTTTTCATTGTGTCCCATAAGTTTGGGTATGTTGTGGCTTCATTTTCATTAAACTCTAAAAGTCTTTAATTTCTTTCTTTATTTCTTCCTTGACCAAGTTATCGTTGAGTAGAGTGTTGTTCAGTTTCCAGGTGAATGTTGGCTTTCTATTATTTATGCTGTAATTGAAGATCAGCCTCAGTCCGTGGTGATCTGTATGAATTTTTATCTTTTCTTTTTCATCTTCCTTTTGCTTCTTTTCTTTTATTTCTGGCTCACAAATAGTTAACAAGTTCCAAGCCTCATGCCCGGCCAGAGAGTGTTCCCTGAGACAGAGACATAAGAGTTTAGTAATTAAGTTCTTTTCCTTTTTTTGTCCTGGCTGCTGACTATAGGAGTTAATTACCAGAAGCTAGGGTTTCTTGCCTTAGAGTAGCAAAGAGTTAAAGAGAGGTAAACATTACAAATCTAAACAATGTGTGCTCTCACTGCTGCCTGTGTCCTGGCTGCTCTCCTGCATCATGATATTGTTGCTTTAGCAAAATAATAGTAGTATGTTTACATCCAGGATCCTTGAGTGTCCCAGATGTAAAGTTTTGCTCAGATAATTAAATTTCAATATACTTCAAACTTTGGAATATATTGTAGAGGATTAATAAGTTGTAAGTAGTGGTAATGGTTTTCTGTGTATTCTTCCCTTTTTAGAAATCTATCTCAATTCTGACATTTCATGCAAAATTCACTTGGCATTTATAGAACTTACTCAATTGAATATTTCATTGCTACTTAAAACAACAGTGTTTATTCAAATTTTAATTGTTCTTTAATTTTTTTTACTTATTATGCACATTAAAAATATTAATTTCCACTAGGCATAGTGGCACACACCTTTAATCCCAACACTTGGGAGGCAGAGGAAGGTGGATTTCTGAGTTCAAGGCCAGCCTGGTTTACAGAGTCAGTTCCAGGACAGACAGGGCTACATAGAGAAACTCTATCTTTGAAAAGCTAGGAAAGAAAGAAAGAAAGAAAGAAAGAAAGAAAGAAAGAAAGAAAGAAAGAAAGAAAGAAATTCCCATTTCTCTGCAAATCAGTCAGTGGAATGACCATAAAATAATAAAATATTCATCTAGTAGGCTGTACTTCCTGAGAGAGACAGGGTTTCAGAGAATGGACCACAGGTAGCTGTTAGTGACAAGCATGTAACATATGCTTCTCAAATTTTTTCCCATCTGGTTCCACAAAGGGTCATTCTTGGGCAAACGAAATTCTTAAACCTTTTTTAATAGTCACTCTTCCTATGGTCACTATGGAACCTGGACAAGGTGAAGGAAAACCTGACCCAAGAAATGTATAATTTTATGTTAACATTTGCTGACTTGTCATCCCAGCTACATTTAAGCTGCATCCATTATAAATACAGATTGTGGAGAAACTATATCTTTTAAATTAATAGGCTCTATAAAAATGTGTTTCCATGCTCTTCATGTGTGGCAGGCTTGGTATCCAGTATGTCAATGTGAAAATGTATGGATCCTTGAAGATAGATGCTTAATTGGCCATTATGGTCATTATCCTTGGAAGAAATTGAGGTAGTTGTCATGGAAGAGCACTTCAAATCTCTTGAGAAGATCACTACAAAATAACAAGACCTTTCTGCTAGATGGGATGCTTGAGAACACATGACATTAAACTGTTCCACAAAGTGCCACCATGCTGTCACATTTCATGATGGGACTAAATCAAACAATCCTCAACACATCTTGGAGTCTAAACTTTCAGCCTTGCAAATGGGCTATGAGTTCCTTTTTGTCACAAGTAACTCATACATGTATTGTCACAGTCCAAACTGGACTAGGAACTTTCCAGGCATATAGAAAATATCCTAAAGAAACAGACATGCATCTCAATTTGACGATCAGATAATTGAAACAATGGGCCCAAAGAAATGGGAATTACTTTAGGAATCTTGTGTTGGAAGAAGGAAAAATTCCCACAATGAGGAAGACCTCTCCTCTTCAAATGAAATATGAGACAGAAGTGTTGACAATGAAGGGCTAGTGGCAGGACCATAGGTGTTGACTGGACTACATAGATATTTATATCCTTGATCATGTTTTTTCAGTTTTAATTATTTCAGGACCTTAGTTATGGACTTAAGGGCTTTTGTAAACCTCTTTGTCTCCTCTTCCCTTTTATCCATATTAAATAAACCTTATTCTGTTTCTGCTTTTAATTTGAATTTTAAAGTAAGTTTATTAAGGACAGTATTTAGGCCTGATTTAAAGCACTTAGGTTGTGAACCCCCCAGATATGATAACAAATTAATTTATAAGTAGATGAAATGGCTGCTTCATGTTATGGTTAAAGTCTAGTTTTTTTTGTTGTTGTTGTTGTAGTTTTTTGTTTTATTGTAGATATGGGAGAGAGTCAGAGAATAAGAGGGAGGGAGGGAGGGCAAGAGGGAGACAGGGAGAGAGAGAGACAGAGACAGAGAGATAGAGAGACAGACAGAGACAAAGACAGAGACAGAGAGAGAGACAGAGCAGATTCCAGAGAAGATTCCAGAGCAGAAAGAGAAAGAAGCAAACTGAATAAGTCCAGTAGCCTGGACTTGGCCAGGGCTATCTTAAAAGAGGGGTGGAATAGCAGGAGATAGAGAGTAGAAAAAAGCATCATGAAGGGAGCAGGGGTAGAGAAGAGAGAGAGGAACACTGTATGTGAATAGCTAGATGACAAGAACAATGAGGACCTGTGCACAGCGGAGCCCAAGAGCTTTGTGCTCTTCCTCCAGCCTTGAATAGGCTAAGCCAAAAATGGTTTTACAATGTGGCTGGAGTCAGTGCCTGGCCTCCCTCCACTTGCAAACTTCCTACAGAGCTGTGAGGAGTTGATCGCCTGATGAGCTTGACTTTGCAACTCAATACAGCTGAAAGAAAAGATGAGTCTTTGTGTTTCCCCTCTATATAAACACAGAGCTGAAAATTAAACTTTGAGCCTTGATCAGAAATCTTTGTTTTGGCTTCATTCTTCTCTCGCCCACCCATCCTTTTTCATTTCAAGCCTCCCTTTCAGGGAAACCCACTTCTCTGTGGCTGCTGGACAGCTAAGGAGCTGGAGCAAGTTTAGGGTAAAGTAGAGTAAGAAGGACTAGGATATAATCATGGATTTTGAAATGTTCAACAAGTACTTGTAATATTGAAGGAGTCTCATCAAACAGGCTGCCACATGTCCCTTCTAATGGAAGTAAGGGAAAAGTTCATTTAAATTGAATTGAATCAGCTGCAAAGCTCCCAAGGAATGCTGGATTTTTAAAAATTGCCAGGTAACTCAGACCCAAAAGGACATGCGTGGTATGAACTCACTGATAAGGTATTAGCCAAAAACTAGAGACTACCTAGGACACAAGCCACAGACCATAAGAAGTGAAACAAGCAGAAAGGTCCAAGTGAGGATACTTCCATCCCATTTAAAAGGGGAAAGGAAAGAATAACTAAAGGCAGACCAAGGGAGGGACCTGGGTCAGAGAGGGGAAAGGGAGGGAAAAGGGGGAACAGGATTAGGTATGGGAGTGGGATAGAAGAGTAGCCTAGAGGGCCAAGTGAATGAATGGCAATAAGCAGCTTTTGGGGGTGGAGTTGGGGGGATCTTCTACAAAGTTCCATAGAGCAGGGAGGTGAGAGACACTCAGGACTCAATGTGGGTGACCTTAACCAAAATGCCCAACATTGGGGCAAGGGAACTCGAAAAGTATACTTCCAGTAGATAGATAGGGCTTCAAGTGGAAGGACTGGGTTACTAGTTGACAGTCAAAATTTCTGCCCCAGAATTGTGCTTGTCTAAAAGAACTGCAGGGAAAAAAAAATAGAGAAGAGACCAAAGGAAAGGCAGTTCAAGGACCAGCCCAACTTGGAATTCATCTCATGGGGATTAGGAGCACCATGTCCTGTCACCATTACTGATGCTATGATTGACTGTCCTCTGAAGAATCCTATCAGCAGCTGACTGAGACAGATACTTATACTCAACCATTAGACTGAAGTCAGGAAACCTTATGTTTTAATTGGGGAAGGATTGAAGAAGGTCAAGGGGAGAGATACCCCATAGGAAGACCAGCAATCTCAACTAACCCAGACCTCAGGAAGCTCACAGAGACTGAGCCACCAAACAGGAACATTCATGGGCTGGTCTGAGCCTCCTGGCACATACATAGCAGAAGTCTGCCTGGTCTGGCCTCATTGGGAGAAGTTGCACTTAATCCTTGAAACACCTGAGGCTCCAGAGAAGGGAGAGGCCTTGTGGGCAGGGAGCACACTCTTGGAGTCAAGGAGAAGGAGGAGGAGGAGGAGGAGGAGGAGGAGGAGGAATGGGGAACAGTAGGAGGGGGGACTGAGGGGGAGGCAATGACTGGAATGTAAATAAGTAAAATCATTCTTAAAATCTGCCAGAAATCCTCCTATAGACCAGAATGAACCTACATATGATATCCGGACTGCCTTCAGAACTTTGGGGAATATGGGTTTTCTCTGTACCTGACAATTAACAGAGTTGACTGACCAAGTCTTCGCTTTGCTATACATTGTGACACATGTCTATAGGAGCGACCACTCTGGGCTTTTAAGGAGCTTAAAGTTCAAGGCAAGAAGGCAATGTTCTCTACCAAAAAATATAAAAGAAGACACAACAAGATATTTCATTTATACTTGATAGTAAATTAAAGTTATCGGTCTCTGTTGTAAGGGTTATTATTACTATGATGAAATAGCATAATAGAAGAAACTTGAGGCAGAAATGATTTATTTAGTTTATGCTTCTATTCTACATCATGATTCATCATCAAGGAAATCAATATAAGAATTAAAGTAATACAGGAATCTGGAGGCAGGAGCTGATGTAGAGGCCATTGAGAAGGACTGATTACTGGTTTGCTCTTCATAGATTCCTCAGCTTGTTTTCTTGTAGAAGACAGGATAACCAGACCAGGGATGCCACCAACAACTATATGCTGGGCCCTTCATATGAATTACTAAATAAGAAATTGTCCTTTATGCTTGCCTGCAATCAAATCTTATGGAGACATTTTTACAATTGTGGCTTCCTTATCACTGATGACTCTAACTTGTGACAAGTTGATATAAAACTAACCAATACATTCTCAAAATCAATGAATGATATTAAAGTGAGTGGTATTTTACATGTGACAATAAAACCTAAAAAAACTAAACAACATTAAATGATTCCAGTGGATGTTTATTGTATAGCTCATTTTTCATGTTTCTTTCAAGGGACACAGACTAAATATTAGAAGACATGGTACAGATTCCTATGACTCATGTGCTTTGCTCTTCTATATTCTCCAGTGTGCATGCATCCTCTCTTTTTCTCTCTTTGTCATTTTACTTTAGGCATAACTGTTTTTCAGTGAATATGTTTGAATATTTCCTAGCTATATTTAATGATAATTTCTGCTCTGCTTCACAATGACATTTTAGGAAACTCATTTCAGTATTTAATAACTATTGCTCCTCTAGGGTAATGTTCTTTATAGCCAACTTAAATTACTTACTCTGTAGCCTAAAGTCATTTGTAGGTTTGTCTACAGCCATCTTCTTCAGAGGCTCTCAATTAGAAGATAACCACTAAGTTATTTCCCATTCACATTCTGGTGTTTCATTTGCTTGTTTGATTGTTATTTCTTCACACAGAGTTAAATGCTGTGAATTGTTCACTACCATTCATATTCACATATTCAGACATGAATTTATTGCTATATATGTATATGTGTGTGTGTGTGTGTGTGTGTGTGTGTGTGTGTGTGTGTGTGTGTG
>NC_034595.1:30929870-30939284 GCF_900095145.1 Mus pahari | reverse complement strand
AGAAGAAGAAGAAGAAGAAGAAGAAGAAGAAGAAGAAGAAGAAGAAGAAGAAGAAGAAGAAGAAGAAAAGAAAGAAAGAAAGAGAAAGAAAGAAAGAAAGAAAGAAAGAAAGAGAAAGAAAGAAAGAAAGAAAGAAAGAAAGAAAGAAAGAAAGAAAGAAAGAAGAAGCGTTCTGAGAAAGGCTTAGGGAATGTGAAATGATTTGAGTTAGACTTTGTCATTCAGTAGCAAAAACAAGAAAAAAAGAAAGAAAGAAAGAAAGAGAAAAGAAAACTAGACCAGCCTACTAATTTTTATTATAAATTTTGCATTAATTTGTCTAATCCTTAATACTATTTAATTATAAAGAACTGATATATATATATATATATATATATATATATATATATATCATATCATATATATCATCCATATATATAGGGATGGTTTGTAAGGGGCACTACTGCCACCACTGGAACAATTAGAATAGAGTTTACTGGGCTCAACTAGAGTCTCTATAGTAATCACATGAGAGAGATGAACCAAGAAGTTTAGTGCCTACTAATAAATATATATATATTACATCCATGAGTTAATTTTCCCAGAAATATCATAATCTTATATTGGGAGAAGAAAATAACTGAGATCTGGTGACAGACAGACAAAATGGTGACTTATTTCCAGAAATGAAACTTCACATAGTTCTTACAACTTACAAAATCACCTTGCAGGATGAGGCTAGGACTTAGACAATGGTGAAGGCAGAACTACTTAGCCAAGACTACTCCTTATTCTTAATTTTGCATGACTCTTGCCTTCCGTTGAGATCTAAATTTCATATCATAACTGTAAAAATCAATTTATTAGTAGGCACTAAACTTCTTGGTTCATCTCTCTCATGTGATTACTATAGAGACTCTAGCTGAGCCCAGTAAACTCTATTCAAATTGTTCCAGCGGTGGCAGAAGTGCCCCTTACAAACCATCCCAATATTCTGAGTTTCTGAGTGAAACACACAAGCACACACAGCCTTAAGCAGCTCATTGGCTGGACCACTTCCAAACAGCCACATGGCTAACATGCTTCCCTCTGATATTCTTGAGTTATTAGTTACTAAAGTCCATATTGTGTTTATGAAGCTGAAGTAATCTTTGAATAACAAAACAAGTTGAAATGAATGAGTGTTTCTTAAAAGCATGTATACGCATATAGACAACACATCTTTCCTTAACGCTGTCAAAATTTACACAGCTCTCTTCTTACAGGTAATAAGAGATAGTAATTCTGGAGACATTTTAAGTGACCATGGCCTAGGAGCATTGACTAACATTTTCCCAAGTTCCATGTCCCAATCTGGAATCCATTTCATGAAGGCTATAGTTGTACAGAACCAAGAGAGTTACAAATCAAGGAACATTAACAATTAGCAAGTATTTGTGGGTATTTCAGAGTAGTTATCACAGTAAGATGGATGGACCTTTCCTAAACTCCCCACTTCTTATTTGACAATATTCTTAGCATTATGTTTGGTGAAAGCTAGTGTTATGCTAAAGTAACAGATTCTAAAAGGTTTCTATCTACTAGACACAGGATATTAGTTCCATAGATGTAGGTAAGTAATGACTAGGGTACTACAGCTAGATAAGATAATTAGCCTTTGACTGTGGAACATACCAATCTTTCTCATTTCTACACTTTTAATCTGTCTTTATAGGTACAGCTCCTTTCCAAAAATTCACATAGAAAAAGGTAATATAATCGGTAGATGGTGGTGTACTCCTTTAATCCATATACTTGAAAGGAAGAGGCAAGTAGAACTCTGTGACCACCAAGGCCAAGTTGGTCTACTGAGCTAGTTCTAGAGCAGTCAAAGCTACACAAAGAAATCTTGTCAAGGAAATAAACAAAGAAAAATGTACTGTAGGTGATGCATAAGAAGACCACCATGTATAAATATTCAAAGGGTATGTATTAAAGGGTCTGAAGGCAAATATGTTCTAAGAATTATAGATTTGATCATGGCAACGGATTAGTGACCCTTAGAAAGCAAGCAGATGGGCATTAAATTATGTTGTTCCAGAAGAATGTGGAATATCAGAAAGTCCCTCATTGAAGAATATTTCAAAATCCCTCATCTACAAATTTACCAAATAAAATATCATTGTAACTTTCAGCATCAAAAGACCCCTAAACATAATCTAACCAAAGAATAAATTCTCTACAGGGCCAAGATGATTTCCCAGATGGGAGAAAGAAAAAGTGGCAAAGGCTTAATATCAGTTTGTGTATTTACTTAGACGTGTATCTGTATCTAAAGTGAGAAATCTTAAATTTTATACTATTGATTTATGAGAGCAAGTATATCTTCATTCCTACTTATGTATATATTTATCTACTTTTATGGTGTAGAGGAATGAACCGAAGCACCTCAACACATGGTAAACAAACATGCCAATAGTAACCTACATCTTCAGACTACCATATTTAAATATTTCACATATCATCTTTACCAAGACCTGAGTGTTTGTCTGTACTATTAGATATAGCTTTAGTGTGTGCTCTGGATTCAACCTGTAGTTAGTGCCAAACATAATCAACTAATTTATATTAAAACATAAATAATGATCAAAAAGAGAATTATCTCTCAGGAACACAAATAAAAACCCATCATCAAAACATTAGCTAACCTAACAGTTAAGATGTTGCAAATTAGATTTGTCTTTGATATGAAAGTATACATCAAATTTTCAAAATCAGTTAATGGAATCCATCCTGTTGTTAACTAAAATAAATGTCATATGATTATAAGAGAACCCTGAGAAGGAGCTTCTGCCAAAAGACCATGCTGATTCATTCTAAAGACTCTCAGTTAGCTAGAATACCAGGTAATTTTTTAAAGCTTAATGGAAAAAAAAAGCTTTAAAAAACCTGTTGCAACATGCATATTAATATAAAACTCAAAGCTTTTCTAAAGAGATCAAGAACAAAGTAATGATATCACTACCCATGGTGTGGGACACCAATAGTTGAATGTCCACACACAAAGAGAAATTTCAAGAAAACACAGTTCTTACTCTCTTAACTTAATTATCTATAAATGAATGATAAATCTAACTTATATAACTATGACTCACAGAAGATAGACAGGGAAAGTACTTATTTGTGCTTAGAAGAACCAATGGCATGCAATCAAGTAAGCATAAGATAGAAATATTATAAATATATGCATCCAACACCAGAGCATAAAGGAAAATTATTCCTAGATCTGAAAGGTAGAGTGAGAATGTAATTATTTTCATCATTGGATGGAATTTGCAGATGGAACCCAGCAGAGATGGAACAACAGTATAGCCCAAACAAATCGCCCATTACAACATCCACCTTCTTCTTAGCCACACAAGGAAATACTCTGAGGTCTGTCACATTAGACAACAAAGGTGTTTAAATGAATTTTGAAGCAAAGATAAAAATCAAATGATGAATTATTTTCTAGTCCATAATGGGATGAAATCAGCAACTGGTAAGATAAGAAAATTCACAAACACATAGAATTTACTAGTGCAGTATTAAACATCAACGATTTGTAAAGAACAAGAGAAAGTCATTAAAATATTAAATACATGTTAAATTATTTATTTCTTAGAGTTTGTTGCATTTTCTTTATTATATCATGTAGAACAATAATGAACATTTTTAGTATTTATACTTTGTTAATACCTATCATCATTTGAATAATACATTTTTTAAAATTTTGGTTGAACATCTTAAAAGGATAAATGCAAAGGAAAGTTTTTTTCTGATTTTTAAAATATTCATATGACGAAACACATAATATGTTACAATAATTTATACATGGCATAGATCCTCTTGGCTTTTCTTTGATGCCATATCTCTAGCTAACTTTTTCATTGACAATCAAAAGCATATTTCAAAGCAAAAAATCTTTTACTCTACTAGAGGTAAAGCATGACTAAAGTAATGATTACTAAGAAACAGAAGTGAGTGTAATAAGCAGTAATACTGAAGGCCAAACATGAGCCACTCGTGTCAGCATGGATATACTCTTCATGTTGGCTGTGACGATGGGTGGGGAATCTCATCACCACAACCTAAAAATCAAAAGACTGAAAAAGAATGGATTCAGGACAGTGAAGAACAGATGTTTCTGTGGGGAGTTAATATGGGGCTATGACATGAATATATCCAATATTGCAGAACTACCCAGTTATGTAGCTTTAAATTCACACAATGCAAGAACATGTTTCTCTGTTACTTGATACATAATTATGTGAGCCACAAATTAGAGACATTTCTTTCTTTCTTTCTTTCTTTCTTTCTTTCTTTCTTTCTTTCTTTCTTTTCTTTTCTTTTCTTTTCTTTTTTTTCTTTTAGGCTTAAAGATGACTTAGCTTTTAAAACTGTACCAAGTAGTACTAAATTACTAGAGAATCTTACAGCTTCTAACCATGATTTATCCACCTTTTTTCCTTACATGGAATTCTATGGTAGAATATCTTATGTTGTCAAAATTTCAATTCCTTAGAAGTGGTGAGTTGTCAGTTTGAAAGTGAAAATATATTGTTATAGCTATTCATTGTTCACATGTATAACTCTCTACTCTGACTCAAGTTAATATATTCAATATTTCATTCATTTTTATTTTTTAAAACATGCTTATTTAGTGTCCTTTTTTCTAACCAATGTGTGGGTGTTGTACAAAGACAAATGATATCGAGAAGTATAGAGATAAGTTTAAAATAGCATATGTCATGCGGAAATAGTTTCTGATGTTCAAAGAGTTAGAGGCAACACAATTGGGACAAATATTGTGTGACTTTCTGTGTCATGTAAAGGCATTAGAATATACCAGTAGGAATTAATTTTAATTATGTTTCCAACAATAGAATAATTCACAGATATCTATATTTTAGAAGTTTTTCCCATATAAACTAATGAAGAAAATTGGAAATCTATGAAGTGCCAAGATCTTGGAATATGAACATTAATGAGAAATGATTTCAACTTTAAAAGAATTTAGCATTCTGAAGATCACAAATTTTAAAATGTAAATTAAAACATCCTTGTATCAAAGGAAGAATACCTGACTGTGTGTCAGAGAGACTAATGGTGAAAGGTTGTTTGTTCTGAGGTTGTTCGAGTAGATTCATAACAGAACTTTACAGACATGAGTTTCAGAGAGAGAGACAAGCTTTGTGAGGGCACAAGGATCTAAGTTAAGATCTGTCCCTGCAGGGATGTATCAGAGAATGTACAAACACTAAGAATGAAGAAAAGCAGTGTACTTTGTAATATCACATATGCTGGTGTTATTGAAATAAAGTAGAATATTTATAAGGCTTTATACAGTGATAAGACATTCTTGAATTCTATTATTGCTGACAGGTATAGATCAGAATGGAATATATACTACAGTAAAAATTAGATTAGATAATGAAAAATATATATTGGATATTAGTCCTCTATCAGATTTGGGATTGGTAAAAATCCTTTCCCAATCTGTTGGTGGCCTTTTTGTCTTGTTGACAGTGTCTTTTGCCAGTGCCTGGCAAACACCGAAGTGGATGCTCACAGGCAGCTATTGGATGGAACACAGGGTCCCCAATGGAGGAGCTAGAGAAAGTACCCAAGGANCTGAAGGGGGCTGCAACCCTGNAGGTGGAACAACAATATGAACTAACCAGTACCCCCTGAGNTNGTGTCTCTAGCTGCATATGTAGCAGAAGATGGCCTAATCAGCCATCATTGGGAAGAGAGGCCCCTTGGTCTTGCAAACTTTATATGACCCAGCACAAGGGAATGCCTGGGCCAAGTAGTGGGAGTGGGTGGGTAGGGGAGCGGGGATAGGGGGGTATAGGGAACTTTCGGGATAACATTTGAAATGTAAATAAAGAAAATAATAATAATAAAAAAAAGAAAGCCAAAAAAAAAATACATACATCTTTCTTTTAATCTGTCTCAAACAGGACATCAAACCAATGCTCTATGCTGACTAGCACACAACTGTGTAGCATAGGCAGTCTTCCAAAACATGACAAATGTAATGGAACAGTTTTTCAAATTTGTGGGACGAGAGACACGGTCTACACTCTTACTTGAGAATTGCACATGTTTATTAAGAGACTATACATCTCTGAGCAAAAGAAACCCCTTGTCGTGGGAGGACATTCCCGTGTACAACCCTATCAGTATAAGCCTATGGACCTTCCACATGCATTGCTTCTATCTTTGTAGAGTTCCCCAAGTGTGTACTGTATCATTACCTTTGTATATCAGATGATTCTCCATGCAGTATATTTTCATCACAAACACTAAACCAAGTTTTAGATAAGTTGGAAGAAAGCAATCTTTCTTGTAGAGATCTTTCACACTCCTTTTTAAATAGAAACACACAAGAAAATTAATAGTCAATTAATGGAAAGCTGAAAACATCTGAAATGTTATTAGGATTATATAAAATAATAAAAACAGAAGAAATAGAATAATGAAAAAAAGAAAAATGTAAGTAATTTTTAAAAAGGGGAAAGCATATCTTAATGCTAAAGATAAAGTATGTAATGTTTTGTTGAATGTATAGCATCATGTTACAGTTTATTTCTGAGGACTGTAAGCTTTGAAATGATCAGCCACTCTTAGTGAAAGCAGAAGGGGCTAAGGAGGGCATAGAAGCTCATCCCTTTCACTAGATCCACAGAAACTGAGGTGACAGTGACAGCGTGCCACAGCTAGGCAACACAGGATGTTAAGAATTGTGAAATAGAGCAAGAGATTGGATTCTCTATGTAAATATTGAATTAACGTTTTCTGTTGGTCCCAGCCTAGAGCCTTTTCCTCACTCTAGCCAGCCTCAGATATGATAATTCAAAGTAGGCTTCAGAGAAAGCTAAATGGTGCAAGATGACCTGGATATATTTAAGGATCCCGGTGATCAGGTGGGAGGGTAATGTTCTCTAGGGTCATATGTGTGTGTGTGTGTGTGTGTGTGTGTGTGTGTGTTGGTTTCTGCTCCTCTTCCTCTTCCTTTGACAGAGCCCAAGCCACAGCTATGGCTTGGAACTTCCCACAGGGGAGGTAAGGAGTGATCAAGGAGGCACCAGGATCAGAGGGAACCTTGCAGCCTGACTGGTTGGCAGTCAGAGAGCTTCTTTATTTACACTGAACACAGTAGGCAAGGATAGATGCATGTTGCATATATATCTTTTTTCCAAAACATAGTGCGTATTTACCTTTTTTCCTGAACAGATGATTTAATTGCCTCTTGGTCATAAACTTAGTCCTAATTGATAAACCATGACAGAACTAGGTTGCCTTTTATACTCATTTTCCTTCATCAACTCCATAACAAAACATGGAAAAATCTTGTGGTTTCAAGGGCACTAGAAAGAAAGAAAATCTCCAAGTGAGCCTGGGCAGATTGTTACATACCAAGAAGTTTCTTATTATCTATTAATGGTCATAGTGTGCATTTTCATTGGACACACACACAAAAAAAATCTTCAGGGCAAAGCTGCTGCAGTTATGATTCAATTTATTTCTTAATACAATGCATATATTTGTAGAATTTATTTATGTTTAATGTTAGCAGTCTTTTGTTCCTTGATCATACGACACCACAGTAGCCCTACATAAGCTATTTTTTTTTTAAAAAAGTTAGTATTAATACTTTTTTTTAACACTTATCCACACCATTTTTTATCCGTCAGTATAAGCTCCTGTAGGACAGAGATAAGTCCCGCCAATCTTACTTTTTTGCAGAATCTTACCATATGTACACTGCCCCCAATATTTTATGTCATATAATTGCCTGGTCATATCGTTAGAAAAGGCTGTAGCCTGATATAATACTGACTTCTCTAGCCCATCGAATTTGTTTACCTTTTTAAGTTTACTGTGTTCTGATTATCCAGTTCCTGAGCAAGTAGATGGGCAAATATTCCAAGGATATCTTGGAGTCAGAGCCTCATAAGGAAATCTCTGTTTATGTTGAGTCACAACCTCCAGAGTTTAAGGAAGACCTTTATGTAGGGCTAGATAAGGATGTCTTTCTAAACAGGAGGTCTGCAACCCTATAGGAGGAACAACAATATGAACTAAGCAGTACCTCCAGAACTGTGTCTCTCGTTGCATATGTAGCAGAGGATGGCCTAGTGGGCCATCAATCGGAGAAGAGGCCCTTGATATTTCAAAGATCATATGTCCTAGTACAGGGGAATGCCAGGGCCAGAAAGCAGGAGTGAGTGGTTTGGGGAGCAGGGTGGGAGGAGGGTATAGGGGGCTATGGGGATAGCATTTGAAATGTAAATGAGGGATCCATTCCAGTCAGGGCAGCTCCACCATCTTCCTCCTGAACCCACTAGAGGCCACCAAGGGCCCTAGAGTACTTACTCTCCACGCCTCATGACCTCAGGATCATCTCAGAATCAACAGTGAGTTGAGCACAACATCAGCTCCAAAGAATTGCGGAGGGTCTTGTGGCAGCAGGGACAGGAACAAAGGAACCCCGCCTAACCATAGGTTCAGATCAGTTCCGGTCCAGCCAGCCCCTCTGTCTTCTGGCCTAGGGCAATGAGGGTCCCAGAGGACTTTCCATGATGCAGGACCCCTAGCACACCCAGGACCTCATGAGCACTGAAGAGCAAGTTGACAACAGAAGCAACAGAGCTTCTTGAACAGAGTCCTTTCGGGCCATCATCCTCAGCCAGGAGGCAGAGCTGGGACCCAGACCTCTGGGCACCTTCCTTGCCAGGGGAGGTTCGGTCTACAGATAAAGCTCTGACCCCAGGACTCAGGAGGTGGATCAGAGCTCCAGACATCTGGACTCCTGCCCTGCAGGAGGAGAGCTTGCCTGAAGAGGGTGCTCTGACCATTGGGACTCAGGTAAGAGTTGGACTCCCAGGAGTACTGACAGAGACTAACAGAATCACAGGAGGACCAAGCTCCAGCCATAGACAGCTTGAACATTAACAACAGAGATTACCAGATGGCGAAAGGCAAACATAAGAATCTTACTAACAGAGACCAAGAACACTGGACATCGTCAGAACCCAGTACACCCACCAGAGCTAGTCCTGGATACCCAAACACACATGAAAAGCAAGACTTGGATTTAAAATCATATCTCCTGATAGTGGTAGAAGATTTTAAGAAGGGCATTAACAACTTACTTAAGGAAATACAGGAGAACACTACTAAACAGGTAGAAGCCCTTAAAGAGGAAGTACAAAAATCCCTCAGGAAATTATAGGAGAACACTGCTAAACAGATAGAAGTCATTAAAGAAGTACAGGCAAACACTGATAAACAGGTAGAAGNNCTTNAAGAAGAAACACAAAAATCCCTTAAATAATTACAGGAAAACACAACCAAACAGGTAATGGAATTGAACAAAACCATAGAAGATCTAAAAATGAAAGTAGA
>NC_034595.1:30922027-30929665 GCF_900095145.1 Mus pahari | reverse complement strand
ATACCTAATGAAAGAGATGCCCATGAACATACAAGAAGCCTACAGAACTCCAAATAGACTGGACTAGAAAAGAAATTCCTCCCAACACATAATAATCAGAACAAAAATGCACTAAATAATGACAGAATATTAAAAGCAGTAAGGGGAAAAGGTCAAGTATCATATAAAGGCAGGCCTATTAGAATTACTCCAGATTTCTAACCAGAGACTTTGAAAGCCAGAAGATCCTGGACAGATGTTTTACAGACCCTAAGAGAACACAAATGTCACCCCAGGTTACTATACCAAGCAAAACTCTCGATAACCATAAATGGAGAAACCAAAGTATTCCATGACAAAACCAAATTCACACAATATCTTTCCATGAATCCAGCCCTTCAAAAGATAATAAAGGGAAAATATCAACACAAAGATGGAAACTACACCTTAGAAAAAGCAAGTAATCCTTCAACAAAACTAAAAGAAGACAGCCACAGGAACAGAGTCCAAACTTTAACAACAAAAATAACAGGAAGCAACAATTACTTTTCTTTAACTTCTCTTAACATCAATGAACTCAATTCCCCAATAAAAAGACATAGACTAATAGACTGGCTACACAAATAGGACCCAACATTTTCTAGCTTGCAGGAAACACACCTCAGGGACAAAGACAGACACTACCTAAGAGTAAAAGGCTGGGAAATAATTTTCCAAGCAAATGGTCCAAAGAAACAAGCTGGAGTAGCCATTCTAATATCGAATTAAATTGACTTCCAACCCAAAGCTATCAAAAAACACAAGGAGGGGCACTTCATACTCATCAAAGGTAAAATCTACCAAGATGAACTCTCAATTCTAAATATCTATGCTTCAAATGCATGGGCAGCCACATTCATTAAAGATACTTTAGTAAAGCTCAAAACACATATTGCACCTCAAACAATAATAGTGGAAGACTTCAACANCCCACTCTCACCAATGGACAGATCCTAGAAACAAACTAAACAGAGACAAATGGACACTAACAAAAGTTATGAAACAAATGGATTTAACTGATATTTACAGATCATTTTATCCTAAAACAAAATGATATACCTTCTTCTCAGCACTTCNTGGTACCTCCTCCAAAACTGACCATATAATCGGTCACAAAACAGGCCTCAACAGATACAAAAATATTGAAATTACCCCATGCATCCTATCAGATAACCATGGATTAAGGCTGATCTTCAATAGCAGAATAAATAATAGAAAGCCAACATTCACGTGGAAACTGAACAACACTCTACTCAATGATAACTTGGTCAAGGAAGAAATAAAGAAATAACTTAAAGACTTTTTAGAGTTTAATGAAAATGAAGCCACAACATACCCAAACTTATGGGACACAATGAAAGCAGTCCTAAGAGGAAAACTCATAGCCCTGAATACCTCCAAAAAGAAACTAGAGAGAGCATATACTAGCAACCTGACAGAACACCTAGAAGCCCTAGAACTAAAGGAAGTAAATTCACCCCAGAGGAGTAGATGGCAGGAAATAATCAAATTAAGGGCTGAAGTCAACCAAGTGGAAATAAAAGAACTATTCAAAGAGTCACCCAAAACAGGAGCTGGTTCTTTGAGAAAATCAACAAGATTGATAAACCCTTAGCCAGACTAACAAGAGGGCTCAGGGACAGTATCCAAATTAAAAAAATCAGAAATGAAAAAGGAGACATAACAACAGAACCTGTGGAAATCCAAAACATCATCAGATCCGACTACAAAAGTTTATGCTCAACAAAACTGGAAAATCTGAATGAAATGGACAACTTCCTACACAGATACCAGGTACCAAAGTTAAATCAGGATCAGATTAACTCTCTTAACAGTCCCATTTCTCCTAAGGAAATAGAATCAGTCTTTAATAGTCTCCCAACCAAAAAAAAAAAAAAAAAAAAAAAAAAAGAAAGCCATGGACCAGATGGGTTTAGTGCAGAGTTCTAGCAGACCTTCAAAGAAGACCTAATTCCAACTCTCCTCAAAGTATTCCACAAAATAGAAACAAAAGGTACTCTACCCAATTCATTCTATGAAGCNACAATTACTCTGATACCTAAACCACACAAAGATCCAACAAAGAATGAGAACTTCAGACCAATTTCCCTTATGAATATCCATGCAAAAATAATAAAATCCTCGAAAAGCGAATCCAAGAACACTTCAAAACAATCATCCATCATAACCAAGTAGACTTCATCCCAGGTATCCAGGGATAATTTAATATATGGAAATCTATCAACATAATCCACTATATAAATAAATACAAAGACAAAAACCNCATGNTCACTTCATTAGATGCTGGAATAGCATTTGACTAAATCCTTCACCCCTTCATGATAAAAGTCATGTAATGATCAGGAATTCAAGGCTCATACCTAAGCATAATAAAAGCAATCTACAGTAAACCAGTAGTGAACATCAAACTAAAAGGAGAGAAACTCAAAGCAATCCCAGTAAAATCAGCGACTAGACAAGGCTACCCACTTTCTCCCTACCTATTGAATATAGTACTTGAAGTCCTAGCCAGAGCAATTTGACAACAAAAGGAGATCAAGAGATACAAATTGGAAAGTAAGAAGTCAAAATATCACTATTTCCAGGTGATACGATACCTATATATAAGTGACCCTAAAAATTCCACCAGAGAACTCCAAAACCTGATAAATAGCTTCAGTGCAGTAGCTGGATATAAAATTAACTCAAACAAAACAGTGGCCTTTCTCTACACAAAAGGATAAACAGGCTGAGAATGAAATTAGGGAAACAACACCCTTCACAATAGCCACAAAAAATATAAAATACCTTGGTGTGACTCTAACTAAGGAAGAGAAAGATCTGTATGACAAGAACTTCAAGTCTCTGAATAAAGAAATTGAAGAAGATCTCAGAAGATGCAAAGACATCTGCTCAGAAAAGTAATGACCAATATTTCAAGTATCGTGGCATATGTTGTTAAAAAGAAGACAAATTTTTGCCCTTGATAAACTGGACACCAGAAACCAGGCCAAAAGTCTATTTTGTGACTACTAATATATTTGGGTAAAAGTTGAGCAAAGGATTTGTTTCCATAGATCATTTCATATGTGGTAATCAAAAATCTATCCACTATAGGAGTACTGAGGTGGTACATGATTTTGACCAGTACTTCAACAAACATACTTTATTTTAATCATCATGATTATATTTGGCTCATTTCTCCTAGAAATGGCTGCCAATAGTAACTTCTCTTAATTTATATTGATTTAGTCTACAAACATAGCTCTTGTCCTTGAAGCTGTAATTTTCTAGGAAGCTTGTAATCTGACAGCCTTTGTGTTTCTTTCCCAGTCTATGTCTGTTTATTCGTTGCTTCTTTATCCTGTAAGAACCAGCCATAAACTTCATATACTCTATCCATTTCTCAAAACAAGTTTACCCAAGTGTAAAAAGGTAATGACATCTGGGCAGTTCCTTTTGCAAATGGAATTAGCCTTAAGAGTCAGTTCAAGACTCTAATTTCCAGTTCATATAGTTAGAGTAGCCACTCTGTGCCAAGTGAAACTTAAAGGCCTAGAATGCATCTCATTGGTAGAGTACCTAGCAAGTACATGTGTTTTCAGGGCTCTGGATTAGATACCTATGAATGAACAATAAACAAACAAATACATATATACATACATTCATACATACACACATTAAAAACCAATATTCACAAATGCAGTCTATATAGGAAATAAAACTCATTGATGCTATCAGTAAGGGGAGAGGGGGAAATTAAGTGGGATTAAGTAAAGAATGTATTTGTTGTCTCTGAATTCCCCTGCACTCTGAGTGTCACTTTTCTATACTATTTAATTATATTCCTTCCTTCCTATCTTTTCTAATGAGATGAAAAGAATGCCATCTAAAACAGTTACCAAAATTCTGAATGATTATATTTCTATACCAAAACATGATTAAGGATGAATTATTTTGAAAGCTATTGTTAATACAGTTTTAACAAATACTGGCTATGTGCTTCTTGTTAGGGTGGTAATGACTATTTCCTTTTTAAATTTCATGCATTGTTGTCCCAGAAAGTATGGAAGAGTTATTTTGTTTTATTTTATTTTTAACTAGAACTAGAGAAAGTAGAATAATAACTTCACACTATAAACATATCCAGGTGACATTCATATAATATGTCATTTCATTCGAGGCGGGGTCTGAAGAAAGCACTTATGTTACTATATAATTATCCCCTTCCATTCAGTGCACGTGCATGCGCACATGCACACACACACACACACACACACACACGTACATATTTTTGCTTTTTATCAATAGATAATATTTTGAAGGCTGGTCTTGCTCCCTTTTTCCCATTTAATTTTCTATCATGACTATAGAATGTGGGCTGGTTTTGTTTTTCCACCAATATTTTATCTCTTATGAGGTACCTAGGAGACCAATTCTCACTTTACTAAATCCAGGGTCTGCTGTGTTTGAAATAAAATCCTTCTAACATATCAGACAAAGAAACATGCAAGGGTGCAGTTACCAAACACTGCTGTTGACTGCCTAACACAAGAATAGGAGACAAAAATCTATAGTTATAAGTCTAAGCATAAGAACAGACACTGCAGAGCTACTTCTAAAAGTATCAAGTTCATTTGTTCCATTTGAGTCATTCTCTTTCATTTTGTAAATGTATGGTTTGGCAACTTGCAGGACACAGGCATTGTGTCTTAACTTGAGAGTGTATTCAGCATTTTTGCATGTTATTTTACACAATATTTATAAACATAGCTATTTTCACTTAAAAATCATGTCCAGGTATGGTATCACACTGACATTTTCTAACAAAGAAACTTGGAAAATGCTTTAACTATACATTTCCACATCTCTTTTTGTGCACAAAAGTACTAAATCAGTAAAGTACAAATAAGTAATAAATCAAGGTTTCATGGTTGAGGTTCTCAAAACTAGGTCTGATACAACCACACCTAACGAGGTAATACTTATTGGGAAATTCCAGTTCCTAGTCACTAAGGGATACTGAATCATAAAGAGAGACTGTACTAAAAATCTATAGTATAACACGTTTTCCAGACACTGATGGATGAAGACTTTTGAGAATCACTAATCTACAATCCACTTGACAAAATTATGGAGCTCAGATGATCTATGTATTCGAATTGCAGTATCAGAAAGGACAGAGAAATTTTTACAACAGAATATTATGAATCATTCCAAGGTGATTCTAATACAGTTTAAGACTTACACAGTATCATTTCTAAGGTTTACTTATAGTGAACTGTGTTTCTACTTCTGGATTCTGTATTGCTGTCTTCTATCATAGCATTTCTGGTCCCCTTCCTGCATTAAGCTCAACCACACCCAAAAATATATAATGCCTCCTAATATACAGGAGATCTGAGATATTTTGACTCTAGGCCACTAGTCCTTCTGGAAATGTCTATTCATCATTTTTGTTTTCTTCTCAATGGAAGGTGATGTTTTGTGAAGAGACTTTTATAAGACTAAAATCCCTTTCTCTCTGCTGTCATGACAATGATCTCTTTCTTTTGTTCCACACTTTATTCAATTGTACTATAATAGTTAGAGGTTTTTCTCTATAAATAGCCCACATTTTTCAAAAGATAAAAAGGTGTTCTTGTCTTGTCAATCATAGAATCTCAAGGTCTTTCAGGATGCATTAATGAAACAGTAATGGATATTTGTACAAGTCCAAATTATGTTATAACTGGTTTATCCATACATTTCTCAAAATATGGTTAAATAATGTTTTGAATGAATTTGTAGAAATACATATTAGTGTTCTTAGACTTATTTTAATGAAGTTAATTGATGTTTTTGAAGTTGGATTATTTGATTTCTTAATGTATTTTGAAAGTTAACCTTTAGTTAGATATATAATTACAAATATTTTCTCCTATCCCTGGGCCATACTTTGATGTTGTTTATTTGTACAGGGTGATGTGTGTGTTTTTTTAATGCAAACATATATATACTTATTTTTACTAGTTCTTTCAGGATTTTGTACAGTGGCTTGATTATAGTCACCCACCTCCCACCAGTCCTCCAAGGTTTATCCTCCCCTACCCATCTTTGTGCGCTCTTTTTGTTCTCTTTTTGTTGTTGTTGTTTCAAGACAGGGTTTCTCTGTGTGGCCCTGGTTGTCCTGAATCTCAGTCTGTAGATCAGGCTGTCCTAGAAATCAGAAATCAGTCTGCCTTTGCCTCCCAAGTGTTGGCATTAAAGGCATGCGCCACCACTGCCTGGCTTGTTAACATTTTTAAATGACCAGTTTGCGCTGCCCATATGAGTGGTATTCCACAGAGGTCCTTAACAAAAACTGACTTTCTCTCTCCCAGCAGCTCTCAATTGTCAATAATTACTCAGACACAGGTTCAAAATCATTCCCATGACTCCTCTGCATGCTGTATTTTGTTGTTGTTGTTGTTGTTTTGTTTTCTTACTTGAGATTTTACAGGTCTTGAGCTTAATGCCCCAACCACTGTAATTTCACATGTGCACTGCCTCCTTTAATTCTGGAAAGCACAATCTACTTGTAGTCTTCAAGTCTCCAAAGTTTTGGCTTTTATATTCTTTTTTTCTCCCTTTCTCAATGATCCCTGAGCATTTACTGAGAGGATTTAATACAGGTATTCTATTTAGAGCTGGTCATTCCACAGTATCTTATGCTCACCTTGACCACTTGTGAGTTTCTATGTTAACCTCCATCAACCACAAATCGAAGCTTCTTTAACGATGACTGAGGGACATATTGGTCTATGATTGTAACAATAAGCTATTTACAGCTGAATCAATAATATATTCATTTAGTAGAATAATAAAAGTAGGTTATACTTTGTGGGCTATGATTTTTCTAACTGTAGGTTTGATATCTAATAAGGGTGACTAATGTGGGATTCTTGTTATGGGAAGGCTGTAAATAAAAATTTAAAAAATGATTAGTTATTGTCTTGACATCTGTGACTCTATTTCACCAGTTGGCATATTTTACCAAGTGGGTCATTATTGTTGCTCACAGGAAACATGACAGCTGAATACTCTTATACTCTAATAGTGTGCACAGGTTCTTCTAGCACTATGCAAATTACCATTTGGGAAGAATCTTCTAGAACCCTGTAAACTTGATATATCCATTTTCTAAAACTCAGGTCTGTGATATCTTCATCAAGCTCTGGGGGCTAACCAAGAGAATTACCGAATACCTATAATGTCTTGGAGTCTATGGAAATTCATCATGGGATAATCAATTGCAAAAGAGCAAACCCATTCATGGAAATATGCTTTTTATTTCTTTACCTGTGGTGACTAGTAAGTATAATTTCACTTGTTGTAGAGTAACTCCAATTGATCTCTTTTTACAAATACACAAATGTATATATATATATATACATTTAGTTTATATATACATTTAGTTTATATATATATATACATATAGTTTGTATTCACCTTTTCTTTTTTTTTATTATTTTTTATTATTTTCTTTATTTACATTTCAAATGCTATCCCGAAAGTTTCCCATACCCCTCCCCCCACCTCTGTTCCCCTACCCACCCACCCACTACTTGGCCCAGGCCTTGCCTTGTGCTAGGTCATATA
>NC_034595.1:30913516-30917501 GCF_900095145.1 Mus pahari | reverse complement strand
GGGGGGGAGGGTATAGGGCACTTTCGGGATAGCATTTGAAATGTAAATGAAGAAAATATCTAATAAAAAAGACAAACAGCAAAAAAAAAAATTAATCTAGGAAGGGTTTAGGGAGAAGGTTGATGTTGTACAGAGAAAGTTAAGGTGTAGTATTAACCATAAACCATAACACACACACACACACACACACACACACACACACACACGCGCGTGTGTGTGTGTGTGTGTGTGTGTGTTACCTTTTTGAAAATAGAGGCTTAAATATTGGTTGAACTGGGTGCAGCTAATGAGGTGTAAGTTAATGAATGTGAAGAAAAGTAGTACTGACTGAATGAAAGAACTGAAAATGAAAGCTGAAGAGAGTGAGTATAAAGGGGGAACAAAATATGAAAGCTCTTAGAACAACTGCAAAGATTTTCTATTTTCTTTTGTTTGGATTAAACTGCATAAGAACTATTGAAATATCAAGCACTTTCACACACCTGGTTTGAAATTTCAGATTAATGCTTTTAGTATGTACAGAGAGTGTCTTATTTAGGGTTTTAGTGCTGTGAACAGACACCATGACCAAGGCAAGTTTTATTAAAAACAAAAACAAACAAACAAAAAAACATTTAATCAGGGCTGGCTTACAGGTTCAGAGATTCAGTCCATCATCATCAAGGTGGGAGCATGGCAATATCCAGGCAGGCATGGCACAGGCAGAGCTGAGAGTTCTACATCTTCATCCAAAGGCTGCTAGTGAAAGACTGACTTCCAGGCAAGTAGGGTGAGGATCTTAAACCCACACCCACAGTGACACACCTATTCCAACCAGGTCACATATATTCCACCAAGGTCACACTTCCAAATGGTGCCACCCCCTGGTCCAAGGATATACAAACCATCACAGAGGGTAAGATGTTGGCAACATAGATGATCGATCTTGATGAAGTGATATTATGTGATGGGGCAGAACACAGGCACCAGAATTAAATTATTGTAGATTTGCAATAAAAATATTTTATAATTATTTTCTGAATTTGTTATGTAGATGCATGTATATATTATAACAATGCGATATATGTAGAAATGTTTTCAATATTTCTTAAAGTATGTTCAATTTAACCTCATACAAGTCTGAAAGTTCTCATGCTTCATTCAAACGACAAAAAGTGAAATTTAAAAAGGAAAAAACTGAGAACAGTCATTAGTGGTCATAACAGAAAATAAAGTCTACAGTTAAAATGCTGAATTCTATTGACTGAAAGCTATTTCCATCTTCAGACAAATATCCTATTCATTAAACATTTTCAAATTTCTAAAGTCAGCTACTAGCCATATTTCAAAGGATATTCTAATGAGAAGAAATGACAGTAGCATTTCAGAATATGACAATGTAAAATTTTTATGTGATATATAGTTTTCCTTTAATATTTTTCAATGAAGATGACTAACTTGAAGGGAATTAGTCTGAAATACAATTTACAGATATTGAATAATCATTCTCTCCTCTGAAGATGATATATCTCACTGTATCCTGCCAGCACTTAATCACTGTTATGGAATTACAATTTGGTTTCCACTAACTGTGATTTACTTAGTGTGGGTTGATTTATGCCATGGAGAATTTGTTTAGTTAATGGAACATTTTAATTTATGACAGAAGGCAGCTTTGAATATCTCAATTGCATTACTATTGACTGACAGTCAAAATGTTCAAATGATGTGAACAGAGATAGATAAAAGCATTTTGTTTCAGTTACACCTAGTTCTGGTAGAGTATAGGTTTGAGACACAAACCATGAGTAAACAGCCCCATTTCTATTTGTTTTTGCAAACTTTGGACTCACTGTTGCAGTTCTTAATGACATATGGTCTTGTCTGTGAAGTCTCGCAGTGAAGGCTTACAGGGAACAAGTGAGATGTTTTATAATGTGTCATCAGGATGCTATTGGCATCCAGCCCTGGGTCTCCTTTCATCTGCCCAGATGGTACAGATCCTGGACTCACTCAGTGTTTTTCTGAGATATGGAAATAGTAGAACCCTAATAAGCTAACGAGTTACAGTGTTTGTTTCACAATAACATATATGGTCCATACAGGCTAGGCCAGATAAAGTTTATGCTTCTCTAATAGTAGAGATTCACTTAACCTCCAATGTGAAGGAATAGAAACTGAATTTGATGTCCAGGATATGCATATCAATTTCTGTACCTCAACTATTCATTCATGTCTATGTTCAATGTATGATGTGTGACTTTTCTTGACAAAGTGCGGTACTATTCTCTTTTCTCAGAATCAGAGAATTTTGGGTCTGGTAAGTTTATAAGCAGTTAAGATAAAATATCTATTTCATTTCCTAAAAGATGCCTTCACGATACAAGGACATGGGATGATATCCTCTCAAGATACTGTCAACTTGATTCATTCCTTATCTATTTTTCCTTTGGATTTAGCAAATGTAGACAACTAATAGAAGGCTGAGGTGTTTGCTGAGATTAACTCCAGAGATGGCAAGATATTCATATTCCCAGCTTCTCACCTCCCATGTGAGTGGAAGCTGCAGTGGCTATATCTTTCTTCTTAGTCTTTGGTTTCTGTTGTGTGATTATTTACATGGAAGAAGAGGCTGAGCCCTCTGAATTCTGATGATACACTCATCAAGTTGATAAGTCGGCACTACAACACCGTTTCTAAATGTTATATTTATTTGGCTAAAAACTTGAAGAATATGGTAAGAGAAAATTATTTTATATGACAATTGATTGTAGCTTTAATCAAACTTAAAATATTCCTTACCTTTTCCAAAATAGGAATAATTCATCATGCACCTAGTGAAAAACTACCACTATATAAATACTTCCTTTTAGGGAAGGATACACAGAACTTGGGATAAAGAACAAATTTAGAAGATCAAAGGTGATTGGATATTTATATTTCTTCATAAACAGGTAGAGAATAATAATGTTGTAGAGGCAAGAGATTAAATTTTTTAAAAATAATAAGGCCAGAAACTATCTATCTTAGTTTGGCTTTCTATTGCTGTAATGAAATAACATGACCAAAGAGCAAAATGGGGAAGGAAGGGTTTATTGGTTTATATATTCATTTATATATCCATTATTGTCCATATTGAAGGAAGCCAGGACAGGCACACAAACGGGGCAGAATCATGGAGAGGTAATGCAGAGACCAGAAGGATCCTAATTTCTGTTTTGTTCCCCATGGTTTGCTCAGCTTGCTTTTGTATAGAAACCAGCACTACCAGAACAGAGATGGCACCCTATCACAATGATCTGAGTCTTCCCCCATTGATCACTAATCAAGAAAGGAACTCGCAACTGAATCTTATGGGCCATTTTCTCAATTGAGAACCCTTCCTTTGAAACAAGTATAGCTTGAGTCACATTGACATAAAACTAATCAGGATACTATCCATTTAAATTCTAAAAATTTGTAAATTAGGAGCTTTATTTTCTTTACCAATACAGCTTGCTCCTCTCATCCTTTCTTGCAAGCAGAGGTCAGCAGGGCTCTCCTACATTCTATATAAATCCCAGGCCTGTAATTTTAGAGTCTTGTTTCATAGCAACAGTTGTTTGGCCATAATCCTACCTGTCTGATTTGGAGAATAAAGAGGGTATGGAGAGCCAATAAATTGTTGTTGTAACCACAATAGATTAATTCAGATTTGTTTTCATGGTAAAATAAATAAATAAGGGCATTAAAAATGTATTACCATTTCTCTGTTCTCTGTTTGAACTGATACTATAAATGTTCTGGAGGAAATCCACTTCAGAAGGAAGCAGTTTAACAGTCTGACCTTTATGGCCTGAACATCTATTCTATATGCTTAGTCTTCACATATTATTTTTTCTCAATTTCCTGCTTACATGTACACAGTATAAAGCTATATACCCCTGTTCGGTACCAGGGAATAGAAATCTGATGTTGACCATGAGGAATGGACTATCCAGAGACTACCCTCCGGGAATCCATCCCA
>NC_034595.1:30875409-30913474 GCF_900095145.1 Mus pahari | reverse complement strand
CACAGGGTTCCCAATGGAGGAGCTAGAGAAAGTACCCAAGGAACTGAAGAGGGCTGCAACCCTGTAGGTGGAACAACAATATGAAATAACCAGTACCCCCTGAGCTTGTGTCTCTAGCTGCATATGTAACAGAAGATGGCCTAATTGGCCATCACTGGGAAGAGAGGCCCCTTGGTCTTGCAAACTTTATATGACCCAGCACAAGGGAAGGCCTGGGCCAAATACTGGGAAGTGGGTGGGTAGGGGAGCAGGGGCGGGGGGATATAGGGAACTTTCGGGATAGCATTTGAAATGTAAATAAAGAAAATAATAATAATAAAAATTATGTGGGAAAAAAAAAGCTATATACCCCTGTTCGGTACCAGGGAATAGAAATCTGATGTTGACCATGAGGAATGGTCACAAATTCTATCTATTGAAGCATTCTATTTCATTGTAGGTGATCCTCTCATGTGCATAACATCAGCCAGTGGGAAATGATGGATTGTGTTAATTTGTTTGACTATATTAACTATATTAATTAGCTCATTATACCTGTACATCATGTTGCACTCATTGGTTTGTATAATTACTTTAAAAGGTATGCTTATCTATACATTAAAGAACAATATAAAGTTAAGTATTTTTTTAGATTTTTAATAAATCAAAAAATGTTATCCGGTATATTTTAAGTAAAAGAATTCCAAAATAGCAAGCAAACACAGTTTTGGGGAAGCACAGAAGGGAATGGAGTCTACTTGTATGAGTCCATATCAAGTAAATGTAATCACAATATGAAGTCACAATATCATGTTGGAAAGCAATATACTATTGATTCTAAAGTAAATACAATTACTTATTTGATAATACTCAGCAGCAGAAACTATGAAATATGATGGTACACTTTAAATGAAAAAATCTTACAAATAAAATGATATAAATAATGACTTTGGAGTCACAGCAGTACTTTTCTGTTAGAAACAACAGTTTAAAGTACAGAATTTTATAAGTTGCAGTTTTGTAGAAAACCACAGTTACAAATCCAGCGTTTTATATGTTTGTGGATATTCAACATTAAATTGATACAAAGAGAAAGAAAAGGCAAATTAACATACAGATACTGCTGCTAGAAGAAGCAGAAGGAAGAAGAGATAGCAAAAGGTTTTAAATATAATAACCAAGCTCAAAAGTTGTAGCTGAGGATACTCAATAATGCCTTATTCAAAATAACAGAATACATGTTATTTGTAATCCATATGGGATAGTTATTCAAATTTTAGGTTGGGATGTAAACAAATCTTAACTAAAATTTTTTTCAGATAATTTTAATCACTACCAAATACTATCAACTCAAGAAAAGATAATTTCCAATGGTTTGGGAATTAAACAATGTAATTCTACATAGCTCTCACTTTAAAGAACACAGAATTTAAAGAACACAGAATTAAAAGAACCACACAAGAACTGTTGTTGTTCATTTTTATATTTCTCTGGTAAAATAAAAAAAAATGAAGCCAAATTAGAGGAAAAAATATATATTTCAATGTATAGTTCCAGAGACCAGAGTCCACCACATCAGGGAAGCAGAAGTTATGTCAACATGGCATGATAAAAATTAAGGGAGTTGTGGCCTGTTGTAGCAAAGTATAAACAGAAAAAAGTAATTGTGAGCTGAAAGTAGGCAAAGATATTTGTTCCCAATTTAAAAGGTGTTGCCAATGATTTACTTCCTTCACTAGGTCCTGTAAGAGTACCACCCACTGGGGAACAAGTGTACCAGTGCCAAATCCTATTGGGTATATTTCTGGTTCAAATTATCAAAGATAGTAAAGGATGTTTTGTACTGGATAATCTTCATATGATTTATCAGAATGTATGCAAACGTGTTTTAAAGGTATAAAATTGATTCATAGAAAGGATGTGCATATCACAGGAGTAATCAACCCAACAAGAAATTACAAGTTATGAATAACAAATAAGATGGATAAGATCACTACAGATCTTATAGACAAGACTAGGTTAACAGAAGCATGGAAAGCCATTGAAGGTGTAAATTTCAAAAGGGGGAAAGATTCTTAAACCAAAAAAAAAAAAAAAAAAAAAACCAACTCAAATACTTCTAGTTACTAAATACACTTAATCTAATATTTTTTAGAAAATCCTCCCAAAAAGAAACCCTAAGTCTAGCTGCCTACAATATTAGACTACTACCTAAATTAAAATAAAACCATTAGTGTCTTATTAAGCCCTTTTTCTGAAGAAAATAAAAAGAAGCACTGATAAAACATTTTAAATGGCGTATGTGTTCTGAGACATAAAACTTGCCAGACATTGTGAAGAACGTCGACAAGAAATTCCAGAACAGAGATGCAAATAACAAACAAAATAATAGTAAACTTTCTGAAAGTGTGGTCCACCCTCTGGTAGGGTTGCGTGATGCAACCACTAGAGCAGAGTTCTGGGACTTACAGAAATCCCATTGTAGGAGCAGATGTATTAACTTATCTGTACATTAAATGATTTTTTTCAATTAAAACCTTCAACAGTTATGTTTTCTTCAACAATTCAACCATTGAAATCTATCTGTAGAAGCAGGAAGGAGGGGAAGACATGACATTTAAAGATACACAAAATTACTTGACAAGATTGAGCATGCGTTTAGGAACCAAAACCTCTATAGTAATAAAGTAGAAATGTCTGTAATCTGTCAAAGAATGTCTATGGTAAAAAGCTCTATCACAGATCCTGCTTGCTGGTGATTAAAAAGAGTCCTTTTGAGCTGAAAATATAATAGGTGGAAATGAATGAATGTGCAGCAATCCATGTAAGTTCACAAAGAACCAAAGGTCTGCAGTGGCTTGAAGAAATAAAGAAGGAAAATTTAAAAAGGCAGTAATAAAATTGTCAGTTTTGTGGATATCATTATTCATACAGAGAAAGCAAAGAGTTTTGCAAGAAAATCTTAGACTTAGCTGACATTAGTAAGGTAGCACACACTGAGTTCTCATGTACCAGTGAGCACGATAAGCCAAGCAGTTCACTTTTAACAATTCCAACACCTTGGAGCTCAGTGGAATCTGTGTAAGGTCTCTCCAGTACCCAGCAGTAAGCCTCTTTGATTGAAAAATTAGAGGAAGAAGAACTACAATGCCAATCTTAGAGAACAGCTTTGAATATTTTCACTAAGAGATAAAGAGATTTATTTTAATACTATGATAATTATTCAGTGTTGTGGTTGTACAAAAAGAAAATAATTAATTAAAGAAACAGAAGTGAATCCGGAAAAAAAGCATACATATAGATTTATTTGGTGATTATACTTCCCATATATCCTGCTTAACAATTTATCTCCAGACTTAGAGCTAAAGCAGCAAGCATTTATCATCTCATATTGTCTCTGTTAGCAACTTCATCAGCCTCACTGGGTAGCACTGGCTCATGGACTATCATGAGCCGCAGTCCAGCTGTCAGCTGTGGGGTGCAGCAACAGCTTCCAAGCTCACTCAGGTGGCTTCCGGTGAGAGGCTTCCTGTTTCATCTAGCATGGTTCTCTCCATAGGCTTTCAGGCAGCTGGCTACCTCAGCAAATACTCTTATGGAGAGAGAGAGAGAGAGGGAGAGAGAGAGACTAAAAAGAGAACACTCATAATAGAAGCACAGCCTTTCACAGCTTAATATCACAGATGACAAACTGTCCTTTCCTGTGAATGTTATCTGTGTCCCTGAACAACTCGATACAATGTGTAAGGGATTACACAGTGAGAATATTTGAAGGTGACAGTCTGAGGCTATTTTTAGGGCTGGCAACTTCACAGGTTGACAGTGGTGGTCTAGTTAAGTATGAAAAAAAATGTTCTTTTTTTAAATATCTGAGCAATTTGACATTCTTTAGAAATGAAGAAATCTCGGTCATATGTCACATATCATAGTAAAAAATAAATGTCAGCTTTAGTGTAAAAGGTAACAAGAAAGTTTCAGGAGGCTTTAGAGACTTTCTTACACAGTAAGGATGTTGAATAGTAGGGGTGAAACAGTGTTCTGGGGTCTTTGTAAACAAGATGCACAAAATTATCACTTGTTAATGAAAAAAAAAAAAAAGGTCTCTTCATACAAGGCCATCATGAAGACTACAGCATGAGACAGCACATGGTAGAAGACCAGGCAGAGTTCATAGATGACCCAGAAAAAGAAGCAGATGTCACTACGACTTGCCTTGGCAAGTGATAAATCACAATGCTGTCAATGTAAATGAAAAATGTTTCCCAAAGGCTCAAGTGTCATAAAATGTTGAAATACCACCCTCATTGACTAAGCAGCACTATCAGTGTGTATGCACCTCTATCACTATCACTAACAGAGTACCACCCTTACTGTGATAACACCACCATCAATGTGGCAGTGATACCTTGAGTGTATAAGCTCCACAGTCAACATGTAAGCACCACCTTTACTCAGTGAGTGGCACCCTCACTGTGGGAGGGTCACTTTCTTTCCTGGAGGAGGACAACCTTCATTGTGGCAAGTTCACTCTCATTCTTGAAGGACCATCTTCCCTGTAGGAAAACCACTCTCAAGGTGAGAGTAGCAACTTTACTGTGAGAAGAATATCCTCACTTATTGGATGTATGACAACTTCTTCATATGAATACGATTCTTGGTATTTATCTATTTGATCATCCATGGTTGCTTATATTTATAAATTTCAAACTTCACTCTTAGTAAATTGTCTTGATCTTCATTAGCGCTAATTTTCATCTACTTCAAAAGTTAGGTACAATTTTATGAGGTCCCATTTGTCGATATTCAATCTTACAGCACAAACCATTGCTGTTCTGTTCAGAAGTTTTTCCCCTGTGCCTATATCTTCAAGGCTTTCCCCTACTTTCTAATCTATAAGTTTTCAGTGTCTCTGGTTTTATGTGGAGGTCCTTGATCCACTTAGACTTGAGCTTTGTACAAGGAGATAAGAATGAATCAGTTCTCATTCTTCTACATGATAAACTCCAGTTGAGCCAGCACTATTTGTTGAAAAGGCTGTCTTTTTCCACTGGATGATTTTAGTTCCTTTGTCAAAGATCAATTGACCATAGGTGTGTGGGTTCATTTCTGGGTCTTCAGTTCTATTCCATTAATCTACCTGTCTGTTTCTGTAATAGTACCATGCAGTTTTTACCACAATTGCTCTGTAATACAGCTTGAGGTCAGGCATGGTGATTCCACCAGAGGTTCTTTTATTGGTGAGAATAGGTTTTGCTATCCTAGGTTTTTTGTTATTCCAGATGAATTTGCAAATTGCCCTTTCTGACTCAGTGAAGAATTGAGTTGGAATTTTGATGGGGATTGCATTGAATCTGTAGATTACTGTCAGTAAGATAGCCATTTTTACTATATTAATCCTGTCAATCCATGAACATGGGAGATCTTTCCATCTCCTGAGATGTTCTTCGATTTCGTTCTTCAAAGACTTGAAATTCTTATCACACAGAACTTTCACTTTTTTAGTTTGAGTCACACCAAGATATTTTATATTATTTGTGACTATTGTGAAGGGTGTTGTTTCCCTAATTTCTTTCTCATCCTGTTTATCCTTCGTGTAGAGGAAGGCCAATGATTTGTTTGAGTTAATTTTATATCCAGCTACTGCTCTAAAGCTGTTTATCAGGTTTAGGAGTTCTCTGATAGAATTTTTAGGGTCACTTATATATACTATCTTATCATCTGCAAATACTGATATTTTGACTTCTTTCTTTACAATTTGTNTCCCCTTGATCTCCTTTTCTTGTCGAATTGCTCTGGCTAGGACTTCAAGTACTATAGGTAGGGAGAAAGTGGGCAGCCTTGTATAGTCCCTGAATTTAGTGGGATTGCTTCGAGTTTCTCTCCATTTAGTTTGATGTTGGCTACTGGTTTGCTGTATATTGCTTTCATTACGTTTAGGTATGGGCCTTGAATTCCTGATCTTTCCAAGATTTTTATCATGAATGTGTGTTGGATTTTGTCAAATGTTTCTCAGCATCTAATGAGATGATCATGAGGTTTTTGTCTTTGAGTTTGTTTATGTAGAGGAGTGTGTTGATGGATTTCCGTATATTAAACCATCATTGCATCCATGGGATGAAGCCTACTTGATCATGATGGATGATCAGTTTGATGTGTTTTTGGATTCAGTTAGCAAGAATTTTATTGAGTATTTTTATATTGATATTCATAAGGGAAATTGTTCTGAAGTTCTCTTTTTTTGTTGGGTCTTTATGTCATTTAGGTATCAGAGTAATTGTGGCTTCAAAGAATGAATTGGGTAGAGCTTCTGTAAAGCAAAAGACACTGTCANTAAGACAAAAAGCCCACCAACAGTTTGGGAAAGGATTTTTACCAATCCTAAATCTGATAGAGGACTAATATCCAATATATACAAAGAACTCAAGAAGCTGGACTCCACAAAATCAAATAACCCAGTTATAAAATGGGGCACAGAGCTAAACAAAGAATTCTCAACTGAGGAATACCAAATGGCTGAGAAACACCTGAAAAAATGTTCAACATCCTTAATCATCAGGGAAATGCAAATCAAAACAACTCTTAAATTCCACCTCACATCAGTCAGAATTGCTAAGATCAAAAATTCAGGTGAACACCAGGGTCAAGAAGGAGGAGTGGGTGTGTAGGGGAGCAGGGTCGGATGAGGGGATAGGGGACTTTGGGGATAGCATTTGAAATGTAAATGAAGTAAATACCTAATAACATTGAAAAAAATTCAGATGACAGAAGATGCTGGCTAGGATGTGGAGAAAGAGGAACACTCCTCCATTGCTGGTGGAATTGCAAGCTTGTACAACCACTCTAGAAATCATTTTGGCATTTCCTCAGAAAACTGGACATAGTACTACCGGAAGATCCAGCAATACCTCTCCTGGGAATATACACAGAAGATGTTCCAACTTGTAATAAGGACACATGCTCCACTATGTTCACAACAGCCTTATTTATAATAGCCAGAAGCTGGAAAGAACCCAGATGTTACACAAAAGACGAATGGATACAGTAAATGTGGTACATTTACACATTAGAGTACTACACAGCTATTAAAAACAATGAATTTATGAAATTCTTAGGCAAATGGAAGGTTCTGGAGGATATCATCCTGAGTGAGGTAACCCAATCACAAAAGAACACACATGATGTACACTTACTGGTAAGTGGATATTAGCCCAGAATCTTAGATTACCCAAGATAAAATTTGCAAAACACATGAAACTCAAGAAGAAGGAAGACCAAATGTGGATACTTTGTTCCTTCATAAAATGGGTAACAAAATACACATGAAAGGAGTTACAGAGACAATGTTCGGAGCTGAGATGAAAGGAAGGACCATCCAGAGACTGTCCCACCCAGGGATCCATTGCATAAACAACCGCCAAATCCAGATATTATCTCATATGCAAGCAAGGTTTTGCTGACAGCACCCTCAAATATCTGTCTCTTGTGAGGTTATGCCAGTGCCTGGCAAATACAGAAGTGGATGCTCACAGTCATCTATTGGATGGAACACAGGGCCCCCAATGAAGGACCTAGAGAAACTTCCCAAGGAGCTAAAGGGGTCTGCAACCCTATAGGAGGAACAACAATATGAACTAACCAGTACCCTCTGAGCCTGTGTTTTTAGTTGCATATGTAGCAGAGGATTGCCTAGTAGGCCATCAATGGGAGGAGAGGCTGTTAGTCTTGTGAAGATCATAAGTGTCAGTACAGGGAAATGCCAGGGACAGGAACAGGGAGTAAGTGGGTTGGGGAGCAGGTTGAAGGGAGGGTAAAAGCTATTTTCGGGATAGCACTTGAAATATCAATGAAGAAAATAAATAATAAAAAATTTATTTTGGAAAAAAAAAAAGTGAGGTACATTTGCAGTATGTCCTGCATTCACTCTAGGTTTAGAGATATCTAGGATATCTTAGACTTGAAAGAGACAACCAGAACAAATCAATATTTACCAGACATTTTAAGATTTGGGGAAATTTACATACATAATTTCCCTTTTATAGTTTTTCTCTATTAGTCACTTCTGTTTAGAAGTGTGCATATCTTCAGAGGCCTCATTAAAATAGAAATCTCTGCTTCAATTATTTATGAATATAACACATCTCTTTTTATCATTTATTTAAGTAAAGATCTTAATAATTAAAAATAAAAAGATACTTTAAAGCAAACAAAAGGCAAGAATGGGACTGTAAGGCTTGAAATGGCCTAAAAACTAAATCTAAAATCTTAAAGTAAATAGTGACACAGTATCAAATCTTTCTGTGTACTTCTAAGTGCTTTACAATGGAAAATTTGATGAGAATATTTTCAACAACATTACAAATATTCAAGCCAACACTTTATTCTTTAAAGAAAGAAATTTAATCTTTGAATTAAAATGAAAGTTTAATTAACCATTAATCATTATTAATAAACTAGTTTTTTTCTTATTAGGAGTTTCAAGTTACAAACATACTCATGGAAATATTCATTTTAGCACTAGCAAGGGTCTAAGCTAGACATTTGAAGTTCTTTCTTTAATTGCGAGCACAGTCAAAGATGCTAAGACCATTTATATATGATGTCCCTGCTTTGTCCCTAGACATTTTCTAAACTCTCCAGACTACAGAAATATTCCTGGACTTACAAGCCACCTCTCTACCAGTTTACAGCAATCACAATTCAACCTGTTTAGTTGGACAGCGTGGTAATTTTCATACTAATAAAATAGCATATGACTTTTAACCTTTTCAAGACAGGCTAAAAACTCAGGTACAATTTCTAGCTCTACACATCTACAGATCTTGTTGCTGGTTGAAATAATCCATGTAGGAGAACTCAGATCTTAGCTCAGTCCCCCATTCCCCAGGACCAAACACTATAACATTCCTGCCTTTCTGTTAGCTACTCCTCAAGATAGTTGATAACAAGTAAGTGCAACAATAAATTTCAATAGAGTACAGAGAAAATACAATTCTGAAATGCATAGCTCACTCCTAATGGTCCAGGAATCAGTGTATTGAAATATTTTGCAAGTCATAAGCTACTTAGAGTTCTTACTGTATATCTTAGGATACATTCAGGAATCAGTGTATTGAAATATTTTGCAATTCATAAGCTACTTAGAGTTCTTACTATGTATCGTAGCTTAGGATATATTCAAGTTGCTTGTGTATGCTTGTTTGTACATACATAAGTGAGATGATACTGTGAAAATTTCAACAAATATCACAAGATATTTTTATGCTTATCTATGTTAAATTTATTTCATTATTGTGTATTTAGTAAAGCTTACGCCAAGAACCTATGCCCTATGCAAATTAAGAAAAATAAATAAAAATAGGGTACCAGTTGTTAAAGTGCTAACACAATTCCATCTATCTGTGAACAGCATCTGAAAAGTATGTCTAAACTTCTCTCAGCTTAATTTCATTCAAAAATGATTCAAAACTAAATGAAGCTAAATGTAGCTTGAATCCAAGAACTGGGATAAAAACAAAAGAAGATCTCGGCGAGTTCAAGACCAGCCTTGTCTCCATAGCAAGTTTCCAGCCAATAAAAACTGAAAACACCTTTTCCCTATTGAATGTATAATTGTCACAGATTCTCCTACTCTGTAAAAGTTTCTTCATTCCAATGATGCTAGTGTTTTGTCCAGATCCCTTTGTTTTCATACAATCCCCTATTTCACTTACTGGGGCTATTTCCTGCAAGGTTAGACTCCTTTGCAGAATGTTCATGACAATTCCTGTATATTGAAATATGGTAAAAATGTTTCATTTCATTACAAAATGTATTAAAGTGTTGCATTTCATTATAAAATATGTTAGAGTCAGAAAAGCAACTGTTTGCACCCTCTGTATTGACTGTAGTGCCCATATCCTCAGCCCAACAATTTGCTATGTAATTTCAAATAGTATGATTTTTAAAAAAAAAAATCACAAGTCCCAAATAGCTAGAAAATATAGTTTAATATTCAATGAAATATGATTCCCATTGCAAATATTTCCAGTAAACTTTTAGTATCACAACATGTTATGTCATAAATTAATGACTTTGATATTGTTACTTAATCCTAGAATTAGTTTATTATCATTAAATAACAATTGTAGGAACATAGGTCATCTGGTATTTTGTCTATTGCCTTTCTCTCTCTCTCTCTCTCTCTCTCTCTCTCTCTCTCTCTCTCCCTCTCTCTCTGGAATATCAAAATTTATAAAAAAATTTATTTTAACATATGGACTACATTATAAATAGGAATAATATATTTTAAATCAAAATGAAACTAAATTTGTCTTCTCTCTTCCTTTTTTTATTAGATATTTTCTTTATTTACATTTCAAATGTTATCCCCTTTCCTAGTTTCCCCTCAGAAAATCCCCTATTCTCTCCCCACTCCCCTTGCTCACCAACCCACCCACTCCCACTTCCAGCCCAGGCATTCCCCTATTCTTCATAGGACCAAGAGCCTCTCCTCCCACTGTTGACCAACAAGGCCATCCTAGGCTACACATGCAGCTAGAGCCACGAGTCCCTCCGTGTGTTTTCTTTGATTGGCGGTTTAGTCCCAGGGAGCTCTGGGGTTACTGGTTACTTCATATTGTTGTTCCTTCTAGGGGGTTGCCAACCCCTTCAACTCCTTGGGTACTTTCTCTAGCTCCTTCATTGTGGACCCTGTGCTCCGTCTAATGGATGACTGTGAGCATCCACTTCTGTACTTGTCAGGTACTGGCAGAACCTCTCAGGAGACAGCTATATCAGGCTCCTGTCAGCAAGTTTTTGTTGGCATTTGCCATAGTGCTTGAATTTGGTGGTTTTTTATGGGATGGAGCCCCAGGTGAGGCAGTCTCTGGATGGTCATTCCGTCAGTCTCTGCTCTGAACTTTGTCACTGTAACTCCTTCCATGGGTATTTTCTTTCCCCTTCTAAGGATAGAAGTATTCACAATTTGGTCTTCCTTCTTCTTGAGTTTCATGTGTTAAGTTTTTTATTTTAACAAGTGTGTTGTAAGTTATAAAACCAGGCATCACTGTCATAGTGGCATTGTAGGTGTTCTCTATTTACCATATAATGGAGAATCTATATTTCCAATAAAAGAAGATTCGAACCTGGGACTCTACCGACATTAAGAGTTCTCTGTTCACTCAAACACATGAAGCCCACTTTGTCGATGTCTGCTTTACTTTCTTCTAAATAAACTTCTTTTGAGAGTATGGATGTACCTGTTGTTCAAGTCTGGAATCTTGCAAATTCAAATCAAGAGTAGAGCAAAACTTTCTGAAACCATCAAATGTTTACTCCAGTTCATTGACTCTCAGTAGATCCTAAGTACATCTCTAAACCAATTCTTGCAGAGTACATAAAGCTATAATCAGCTTAGAATAATTTGTAAACACATTAGATAGATGTGAAATCATTTTCATCAAAACATATAGACAATAGGTTACATAGTTACAAATCTACATAAGACACTGAATAAAGAAAAGGAAGACAGCAGGTATCACTGTACATCCTTAAGAGGACAGGTAAAAGAAATTTAAGTAAAACGAATTAATTTTCATGAGGAAATTAATTTGACTCATGTAATTTAAAAACAAGGAGCTTCAAACCCCTCCTCTCTAGCCATCTCTAGCAAACTTGTGGATCCTGAACCATATGGGTAAGCTCCCCTTCCTACATCCATCATCACTGCTTACATATTCTTTGGAGCGAGCTCAGTTGCCCTGAGCAGTCTGATCTGCCACCTTTCCTGCTATTTTACCAAACATGCTGAGCCTGAACCATATAGGTTACCTTCTATTTCCCCAGCCATATTCTGTGTTTGCTGAGTGCACTGGGCATGCCAAGCTGATCTGAGCTACCTCCTAGCTCAGGCAGATATCCATTTTCCTGATTCCTCTCTGTCTAACTTCATCAGGCCTATGGATCCTGAACCATAGAGAAAGACTTACAGACCCAGGACCTTACAGGTCGAGAATATCTACCAGAAGCCAGCCAAAATACAACCATCCAAGTAAACTATCCCTACCCAATATCTACTACAACAGAAACATCAAAGAACCAAAGATATCTAGGTTAAAGGCCTTGAAAAGAACATGGTGAACAAAAGTCGGGTATATATGACACCTTCAGAGCACAGCTATACTACTTCAGCAAGCCCTAGGTATAATAACACAACCTAAGCACAAAAATGACCTTAAATACAATCTTATAAAGACGACTGAGGTCTTTAAAGAGGAAATGAATAAATCCCTTAAGGAAATACAAGAAAACACAATCAAAGAGATTTTTGTTGTCATAGTTTGTTAACCACTTTGTGCTCTCACAGACTGCACTCATGCACCTGCCCAAAAGCTATCTGGATTTGTGAATGAAACACACACACACACACACACACACACACACAGAGGCCAGTTAATTTTACTATGCTTTGGCTAGCTTAATGGCTAGGCATTTCTGTTTTTTTTTTTTTTTTTTTNTTTCTCTGTATAGCCCTGGCTGTCCTGGAACTCACTTTGTAGACCAGGCTGGCCTCGAACTCAGAAATCCGCCTGCCTCTGCCTCCTGAGTGCTGGGACTAAAGGTGTGCGTCACCACGCCAGGCATGGCTAGGCATTTCTAATCCTTCCCCACCCTCACTTCCCCTGCTAGCAAACACTGCTCTTTGATAATCCTGAGTGAACATCTTTCAAAATCTCTATTTCACCTATGCTACCCCAAACACAATTAGGAAAGTGGCCATGTGGTTAGTTTCCCTGAATCTCACATGTCCTTTACGTCTGGTCTTTCTTCTTTCGCTGGTGCCATGTGATCTCCGCCTCTTCCCTCTCTCCTGGTTCCAAGTCCATGAAAATCTCAAAGTCCTGCCTCAGTCTCCTTTTCCAGCCATTGGTTGTTGGCTCCTTAATGATCCATCAAATCCAATTGGGGACAAGGACCTTCAGTGCTTGGATATGCAGATTCCTGAATTGGGAGGGAGGGGAGTCAGATTAATTCATAGGATTAAAATCCATCCCCAACAGGTCTTTAAAGAGGAAAAATAAATAAGTCCCTTATTGACATACAGGAAAATACAATCAATAAGGTGAAGGAAATAAGTAAAACTGTGCAAGACTTAAGTGGATATATAAGCAGAAAAGGAAAACAAAAAAAAAATCAAAACAAAACAAACAAATACCAAAACAAACAGAACAGAAAATTGAAAACATCCTGGAGATGCAAAACCTAGGGAAGAGAATAGGAGCAACAGTAGCAAGCATCAACCACACACAGAATATAGGACATGGAAGAGAAAGTCTCAGGCACAGAGTACATAATAAAAGAAATTGATATGTCAGTCAAAGAAAATGCTAAATATAAAAAGAATTCTGAATCAACATATCCAGGAAAATTGGAATGCCATGAAAAGACCTAACCTACCAATAATAGGAATAAAAGAGGGTGAAGATTCCTAGTTCAAAGGGCTAGAAAACATCGTCAGCAAAATCATAGAAAAAAGCATTCAAAACCTAAATGGAGAGATGTCTATAAACATACAAGAAGCTCAAAAATACTAATTAGACTGAATCAGAAAAGAATGTCCTCTCAATATTCAAAACAAAAACATCTACAGAACAAAGAAAATATATTAAAAACAATAAGAGAACAAGGTCAGGTAACATACAAATGCAGACCTATTGAAATTCCCACTCAAAGCTCTAAAAGCTAGAAGGGCCTGGACTGAGATATCTTGTGACCTCCAGAAAAAAGTTGCAAACCTAGACTACTATACACAGCAAAACTCTCAATCACCATTAGTGAAGAAAACAAGATATTCCAAAAGAAATCCAAATTCATATCTATACACAAATCAAGACCTACAGAAAAGTAGAAGGAACACTCCAACTCGAGGATAACTAAATCCAAGAAAACACAGGGAATAAGTCATTTGATAGCAGCAAAAAGAAGAAACACACACATATACACACTCACAAACTAACAGCACCAACATTAACATAACATAAGATAACAATCACTGGACATTAATTTCTTGCAAAGTCAATGGGCTCAATCCATCCTTCTGCTTCATATAAGAAACATACTTCAGCAATAAAGATAGACACTACCTAGAAATAAAGGGCTGAAAAAAATATCTTACAGGCAAACAGGCCCAAGAAGCAAGCTGGAGTAGCCATTCTAACAAAATATTAATTAATTAATTAATTAATTAATCAAAAGATACCGAGAAAGACATATCATGCTCATCAAAGGAAATATTTACCAAGAGTCTATCGCAATTCTGAACATCTATACCCCAAACAAAGTGGCACCCATATTTGTAAAAGAAATACTGCTAAAGCTTAAATCATATTTTAAACCCCATACACTAATAGTGGAAGACTTCAACACTCCACTTTCACCAACTGACAGATCATCCAAACAAAAAACTAAACAGTGAAATTACAAAACTAACAGACATTATGATCACATGGACCTAAATATCTATAGAATATTTAGCCCCAACCCAAAGAATATACCTTTTCTCAGCATCTCATGTATTCTTCTCTCAATTTTTCCATATTGTTGGTCACAAAGAAAGCATTAACAGGTACAAGAAAACAGAAATAATACATTGTATCTTATCAGATCATCATGGATTAAAGATGGACTTCTCCAATAACAGAAACACAAGAAACCATACACACTTATGGAATGTGAACAACTCTCTACTAGCACAACTCTCAACTACACAGCAACTCTCTACTACACTCTCACCTCTCTACTACACAGCACTAGGTGCCTTCATAAAGAAATTAGAAAGTCCTCATTCCAGCAATTCAAAAGTAAACCTTGAAGCTCTGTGAGTAATAAAGCACACATACCAACGAATAGAGGAAGGCAAGAAATTCTCAAAAAAAGTCAAATCAATCACTTTGAAGCAAGGTTAACAATATAAAGAAGCAAGAGTTGTTTCTTTGAAAAAAATCAAGATAGACAAACCTTAAGCCCAATTCAACAAGACACATATCTAAGCATAATCAAAGCAATATCCAATAAATCAAAAGCCAACATCAAGCTAAATTAAGAGAAACTTAAAGCAATTTCATTAAAATCAGGGATAACTCAAGGCTGCTCATTCTCTGCCTCTCTATTTAATATATTACTTAAAAGTTTAGAAATTAGGCAGCTCAAGGTGTTCAAGGGAATATAACTCAGAAAAGAAGTCAAAGTATCACTATTTGTAGAAGATGTGATAATATATGTAAGCATCCCCCCCCCCCATTCTACTCCTATAGCAGATTAACACCTTCAGAAAAGTGGCTGGAAACAAAAGTAACTCAAAAAAATCAATGGCCCTCCTTTATACAAAGGATAAATGGGCCAAGAAAGAAATTAAGGAAACAACACCCTTCAAGATAGTAACAAATAGTATAAAATACCTAAGTGTAACTATAACCAAACAAGTGAAAGATTTATATAAGACTTCAAGTCCCTGAAGAAAGAAATAGAAGAAGATATTAGAAGATGGAAGATCTCCAACGCTCATGTAAAGGTAGGACTAAAATACTGAAAATGGCCTTCTTACCAAAAGCAATCTACAGATTCAATGCACACTCCATCAAAATTCTAACACAAATTTTTGTAGACCATGATAAAGATAGCCATACAAACATAATTCCAATTTAAATAACAAAAATAACAGAAAGCACTAATCACTTTTCCTTAATGTCTTTTAACATAAATGGACTAAAATCCCCAATAAAAATTCATAGACTAAAAGACTGGATACATAAACAGGACCCAACATTTTGCTGCATACAGAAAAGGCACCTCAGTGACAAAGACAGACACTACCTCAAAGTAAAAGGTTGGAAAAAATTTTTTGAAGCAAATGGTCCCCTAAAACAAGCTGTAGTAGTCATTCTAATATCAAATAAAATCAACTTTCAACCAAAATTTAATGAATATGAAGGCACTTCTTAGGAAAATTTATGGGACATGGTGAAAGTAGTGCTAAGAGGAAAACTCACACCTCTACATGCCTCCAAAAAGAAATTGGAGAGAGTATACACCAGCATTGTTACAGCAAACCAGAAAGCTCTAGAAAAAAGAAGCAAATACACCCAAGAGGAGTAGAGAACTGGAAACAGTCAAACTCAGGACTGAAATCAATCAAACGGAAACAAAAAGAAATATACAAAGAATTAACAAATGAGGAGCTAGTTCTTTGAGAAAATCAACAAGATAGATAACCCTTTGCCAGACTAACCAGAGGGCACAGAGACAGTATCCTAATTAATAAAATCAGAAAAAAAATGGAGATATAAAATCAGATCCCACAAAACTTAAAAAAAAATCAAATCCCACTACAAAAGCCTATATTCAACAAAATTGGAAAATCTGTATTAAATGAACAATTTTCTAGACATATACCAGGTGCTAAAGTTAAATCAGGATCAAATAAAACATTGAAATAGTCCCATATCCCCTAAAGAAATAGAAAAAGTCATTAAAAGTCTTCCAACCAAATAAAGCACAGGACCAAATGGGTTTAGAGAAAAACTTTATCAGACCTTCAAAGAAGATCTAATACTAATACGCATCAAACTATTCCACAAAATAGAAACAGAAGAAACACTCTTCAATTCGTTCTATGAACCTACAAATAAACTGATACCTAAACCACACAAGACCCAACCAAGAAAGAGAACTTCAGATCAATTTCCCTTATAAACATCGATGAAAAATTACTCAATAAAATTTTTGCAAACTGAATCCAAGAACACATCAAAACGATCAAATAGGATTCATCCCAGGGATGTAGGGATGGTTCAATATATAGAAATCCATCCATGCAATCTACTAAATTATCAGACATAGGGAAAAATAAAATACATGTTCATCTCATTAGATGCTGAGAAACCATTTGACAAAATTCAACATATTTTAAAGTTAAAAGTCTTGGAAAGGTCAGGAATTCACATCCTAAACCTAAACATAGTAAAAGCAATATACAGAAAACCAGTAGCCAACATAAAACTAAGTGCAGAGAACCTTGAAGCAATCCCACTAATACCAGGGACTAGACAAGGTTGCTCACTCTTTATCTATTCAATATAGTAATTGAAGTTCTAGCTAGAGCAATTAGACAACAAAAGGAGGTCAAAAGGATATACATTTAAAAGGAAGAAGTCAAAATATCACTATTTGCAGATGATATGATAGTATACTTACATGACCCTCAAAATTCCACCAAATAACTCCTAAACATAATAAAAAAAACTTCAGCAAAGTGGATGGATATAAAATTAACTCAAACAAATCAGTGGCCTTCCTCTACTCAAAGGATAAACAGGCTGAGAAAGAAATTAGGAAATCAACACCATTCACAATAGTCACAAATCATATAAAATACCTTGATGTGACTATAACCAAGCAACTGAAAGATCTGTAGGACAAGAACTTCAAGTCTCTGAAGAAAGAAGTTGAAGATGATTTCAGGAGATGGAAAGATCTCCCATGCTCATGGATTGGTAGGATTAATATAGCAAAAATGGCTCTCTTGCCAAAAGGAATCTACAGATTCAATGCAATCCCCATTAAAATTCCAAATCATTTCTTCATAGAGTTAGATAGTGCAATTTGCAAATTCACTTGGAATAACAAAAACTCAGGATAGCTCTATGTATTCTCAACAATAAAAGAACTTCTGGAGGAATTACCATCCCTATCCTCAAGCTGTATTACAGAGCAACAGTGATAAACCTGCATGCTCTTGATACCATTACAGGCAGATAGAGATCAATGGAACAGAAGTGAAGACCCAGAAATCAACCACACATCTATGGTCACTTGATCTTTGACAAAGGAGCTAAAACCATCCAGTGGAAAAAAGACATTTTCAACAAATGGTGCTGGTTCAACTGGAGGTCAGCATCTAGAAAAATGCAAATTGATCCATTCTTTTTCTTTTTTTTTTTTTTTTTTTTTGGTTTTTCGAGACAGCCTGCCTCTGCCTCCTGAGTGCTAGGATTAAAGGTGTGTGCCACCACGCCCAGCTTTATGAAAGAATTTTTTTTTTTTTTTGAGACAGGGTTTCTCTGTATAGCCGTGGCTATCCTGGAACTCACTCTGTCGACCAGGCTGGCCTTGAACTCAGAAATCTGCCTGCCTCTGCCTCCCGAGTGCTGGGATTAAAGGCATGTGCCACCATGCCCATACAAAACTCAAGTTCAAGTTGATCAAGGACCTCCATATAAAACCAGATACACTTAAACTAATAGAGAAGCAAGTGGGAAAGACCCTCAAACACATGGGCTCAGGGGAAATTTTTCTGAACATTACACCAAAGGCTTATGCTCAAAGATCAAGAATCAACAAATGGGACATCATAAAATTGCAAAGATTCTGTAAGTCAAAGGACACTGTTACTAGACTTGGAAAAGATCTCTAGCAATCCTACCTCCAATACAGGGTTAATTGACAATACATACAAAGAACTCAAGAAATTATATTTCAGAGAATCAAATAACCCTATTAAAAAATCAGGTATAGAACTAAGAATAGAATTTTCAACTGAGAAATATCAAATGGCTAAGAAGTACTTAAAGAAATGTTCAAATCCCTAGTAATCAGGGAAATGCAAATCAAAGCGACCCTGAGATTCCACCTCACACCAGTCAAAATGGCTAAGATCAAAAACTCAGCAGAAAAAAACAGCAGAAGCTGGCAAGGATGTAGAGAAAGAGGAACACTCTGCTGTTGTTGGTGGGATTTCAATCTGGTACAACCACTCTGGAAAGCAGTGTGGCAGTTCCTCAGAAAACTGTACATCGTAGTACCTGAGGACCTAAAATATGCTCCAACATATAATAAGGACATGTGCTTCACTATGTTCATAGAAGCCTTATTTATAGTAGCCAGAAGCTGGAAAGAACCCAGATGTCCCTCAGCAGAGGAATATATACAGAAAATGTACATTTACATAACAGAATACTACTCAGCAATTTAAAAAAAAAAATGAATTCATGGCATTCTTAAGCAAATGGATGGCACTAGAAAATATCATCCCGAGTGAGGTGAAAGAGTGAGTGATTGACACCCTGAGTGAGTCACAAAAGAACATACATGATATACAATCACTGATAAGTGGATATTAGTGCAAAACCTCAGAATACACAAGATATAATTCATAGACCACATGAAGCTCAATAAGAAGGAAGAACAAAGTGTGGGTGCTTTTGTTCTTAGAAAGTAGAACAAAATACTCACAGGAGCAAATAGGAAGACAAAATGTGGAGCAGGTACTGAAGGAAAGGCCATGGAGAGACTGCTACTCCTGGGGATCCATCCTATATACAGTCACAAAATAAAGACACTATTGTGAATGCCAAGACGTGCATGCTGACAGGAGCCTGATATAACTGTCTCCTGAGAGGTTCCGTCAGAGCCTGACAAATACAGAGGAGAATGCTGACAACCAATCATTGGACTGAGCATGCCCATTGGAGGAGTTAGAGAAAAGACTAAAGGAGCTGAAAGGGTTTGCAGCCCCATAGGAGGAACAGCAATATCATCCAAACAGACCACTTTCCCAGAGCTCCCAGGAACTAACCTACCAACCAAGGAGTATATGTTGAGGGACCCATGGCTCCAGCCACATTTGTAGCAGGTGGTGGCCTTGATGGGCATCAATGGGAGGAGATGGCCTTTGTCCTGTGAAGAAGGCTTGAGGCCCTAGTATAGGGGAGTGCCAGTACAGGCATGCAAGGTTGGGGAAGCACCGTCCTAGAAGCAGTGGGAGGTGGAGGGGATAGGCAGTTTGCAGAGGTGAAACAGGGAAAGGGGTTAACACTTGAAGTGTTAAAATAAATAAAATATCCAATAAAAAAAGAAAGAAAGAAATGTTCAAAGTCCTTGGTCATAAGGGAAATGCAAATTAAATGCAAATTAAAAACACTCTGAGGTTCCATCTTACACCCATCAGAATGACTAAGATTAAAAACTTATGTGATAGCCCATGCTAGCAAGGAGCAAGGCAACACTCCTCTTGCTGGTGGGGTTGAAAAGTTTTACAAATACTTTGAAAATCAATTTGGCTGTTTCTTAGAAATCTAGGAATAGTTCTACCTCAAGACCCAGGGACACCACTCCTGGACATATATCCAAAAGCTGCTTCACCATCCCTCAAAGAGCTTTGCTCAACTATGTTGGCCCTAGTGGCAGAGAATGCACCTAGTGTGGCGAAGACTTGATGTGCCAGCAAGGGGGTCAGGGCATACCCAGAGTTTCCCCAAGCTGCGCTATGGTGGAGGGGGCATGACCCTTTTCTGAAGCCCACTCTTCCTGCTTCTCTGATTTCTTGACAACCTGCTGTCTCTCTCTGACCCTTTCTCTGTCTCTCTTTGTGTCATTATCTATGTCTCCCCCTTGGTGTCTCTGACTCCCTTTCCCTCTGTCTTTCCCTCCCTCTGTATCTCTGTCTTTTTGTTTGTGTCTCTCCCTTTCTCTGTCTCTCTGTCTTTCTGTCTCTCTGTATCTATCTCTGTCTCTGTCTCTGTCTCTGTCTCTGTCTCTCTCTCTCTCTCTGTATATGTGTATGTGTTTGTGTGTGTGTATGTATGTATATATGTATGTATGTATGTATGTATGTATGTATGTATGTATTTGTATGTGTCTGTTTTGTATGTCTGGTATACATGCCAAAACAGATGTATAGAAATCAGAGGAAAACTTTCAGTAGCTACTTTTCTCTGGGTTCTAAAGATGCAGCTCAGGTGACCAGCCTATACACCGAGTGCTGCTACCCACTGTGCCATAATGCTAGCTTTGCAAGCCAAGTATTCTAAAAGAGCTGTCTGGTAAATGAAATAGGCTTTAAACTCCAAATTAACTTCTTTAAATCCTGAATAAATAAGATATAAGAAAAAAAAAACACCAAAATAAAGTAATGAAAACTTCTGCAATGAGCCTACTAACAGTAATATTAAACATCCAGGTTATGAGGTCATAGTCAACCTCAGCTTCAGGAGCAGTTGCAGGAGCTGGGCGGGGAAGAGATGTGCTATCTAAGTCAAGGGAAGAAATCTACAATTGATTCACAATTCTGTGGCACTGTGCGATGATTGCAGGACTCTAGTATCTCTTTCCAAGCCAATCTTCATCCATAGAGTCCCACATATTCTTTCAGCAAGCGTTTGGATACAATCTGTACCTGAGAGTTATGAAGGTATTTTTTCTATATTTTCCATCTAAAAGAAGCCAATCTTGGCTTGCTTATACACAACACACATGTGGGGTTCTATGAACGAAGAGAAGAATTTTACATTTGTCCTGTTTGGCCTGAGTTTGTTGTTTTAATAAGATACTTGAATAGAGTTAGGGAAAAAAATGAGTAACAACAACAGCCACATGATCAAGGTTTTAGTGGAAGTTTATGGGAAGTTCTTCCTTTTGTCATAAAAAGTAAACCTGAAGAGTCATTCTTTTACGGAGCAGGAGACCTGGGTTCACATGCTGTATTCTCACAATCCAGCCATGCTCATTTATCTCACTCAAATTTAGTGTCTTTGTCTGTAAAATAGGTGGAATTTGGACATATCAAGCTTTCTTAACCGATTTATGACAAATTGACATTACATATGGCTTGTATATACATTCATACATGATTATAGATAAAACATTACTGATATAACATGGCAATGAACCAACTATTTTTTCTTCTATTTTTTGATAACATAACATAATCACTTTATTTCACCATCCCTTTTATACTCACAAGTAAGTGTGTTCCATCCCACATCAAGGAAACTTCTCTTTGCACTTGCTGGAGACCATTATAGAAAACCTCAGCCAATCAATTGTCTATGTGGCCCAGTAACAATTTATACATATACAGTAAAACTAACACACTGAATGGCTTGGGGATTACTGCATAAGCAGGACTGGAAAGATGTTAAGAGATAGAGGCATAAGGATTTGGCTATGTGGTTTTTTTTTTTTTCTTCAAGAAATATAAGAAATGCTCATAAAATCTCACCCAAAAGCTTGCCTAAACATGAGCCAAACAATAGACATACTAAAGTAGACAGAGGGGGGGGACACAGGGCCTCAGCCCTACACAAAGAACTATGGGGCCATTCATTTCATCCTGGAACTGAAAGTGTGTTTGCTAAAACTGTCACATTAAAAATGACACAGTTAGATCAAGTACAGTAAATATCCTTGCACTCACGAGTATACCAAAACAATTAGTTCTTAGAAGTGGTATGTTTTCAAATTAAAATCTCATCTTACGATGTAATCATTTTATTCCTCATTTTCTTAAATGCTGGGAACAAAATAATCATATGCATTTGAACACTATATAATATAAACATTTGGAGATGAAGGAACATTTCCTTAGGACTAAACAGCAAAGATGGCCTAGATGGGCTACTCCTCTTAGAGTGCTTCTTCATTCCTCCTGGGTTTAAGCTCTTTCTGCAACCAGAGCACTATAGATAAGTGAGAAGCTGTATTCTGGCGCAATACTAAATGAAAACATCATATTTTTTAGCTTTTTTGATTCTTTGAAAAATTCCAACATGACAGTCTCTAAAACACAATGAATGACAATTGGAAAATATATTAAATTATAATGTGGAAGAACTTAGCACAGCTAATAATTGTTTATAACTAAGTTTTGTATTTTTTATGTAAAAGGTTGCAGAGGACAAGATGCAAAATACCTCAATGTGTTAAGTGAGAGTGAGAGCATTCACAACATTAATGTGAAAGCATTAGCTTCCAACAAAGTAGCCTTAGGGCTTTTCTGTAAGCAAACACAATAGCCCGCATCTGTCCTTCTCCTTTTGATTTCTCTTCTCTTCTCTTTTCAGTTAGGCACAAGATTCATTGACACTTTTTATAATGCCTCCTTCTGTCAAGGTGTCCCTTTGCCAATCCACACAGTTTTGTCCATCTCTAAATCTTTATTTAAGCTTTTCTCCAGTGGCATCTTTTATCTACTGAGATAACCAACCCCTTTTATCTCCAGGACACTCAGATGAAGGGCTTAAGAGAAACTGGAGTGGGGTGGGCAAGCAGGGCAGGCGTGTTCTGCCAAAGATGCTGGATCTCATTCTATCCTGTTACTTAGACGTGTGGGGAAATTTAAAAAGACACTTTAGCATGCTGCCGGCTGCTCTGCTCTTCTGTCCCTAGCACAAGGTAGTTTTATGCATTTTCTACCGTGAGGAAAAAAAACAATACACAGCAGAATCATGCACTGTTTCACAAATAATCTCCAGTTCAAGTGTCTTAGATCACCACAAAGCAGTTATCGGAATCATTTCAGAAATTGTTTCCCAGCGCACATTGAGGCCTTAATAACAGAACTGAATGATGGCTGTAGTGTTGTCCCCTAAGGTCAGAGCATTCTCCTTCAGCTTTCAAAGCTTCTTTACCTTGCTCTGCAAATGTAAGAGACTTGAGAAATTTTTCTTCATCAGGCACCGTGGGTTCTGATGATTACCTGGGTTGGGTTGGTGTCTGTTGCTATGGATCAATGCAAATGAGTTTCACTAGAAACTTAAGCATTTGCTCTGGAGACAACCTTTGAATGACTTCCTATCAGTGTGACCCCTCATAATGAATCTTTGTTTGATTTAGTCTTATGTTTGTAGCTGAATGTAAATACACTATTTTCCATAAATCTTGAATTTCGGACACAGTTTAAGTCAACTCAGGCTGTAATAACACTGTAACCCTGTACCTGGCATCTCTGTGCTTCTGTATATATGACAGTGGAGAATCAATGTTCACTCTTCTCAGGGTTGCAAGGAACATAAAACAAAAACTTAAATATTGTAATGTGCACAGTTTACTGTTTCACTCACAATAGTCATTCAGTAGATGATGGGAAATGTTATTATATTTAGATTATATTACTGAATGAACTCTCAGGCTCCTTACAGTTTAATAAAGAAAATGTGTATTTCTTTGTTTCTTATATTGGGGGCACATGTTACTGTAGAATATCTTTCTCCTTGACAAAAACTGAGAAATAAAGTTAATTTACCAGATGATCTGTAAACAGATATGAGACAGTTCAATGGACTAGATGGCCCTTGTATCAAATTTCCATCATCATTTTCCTATAGTGCCATAATTTTAATGAATAAAATAGCACAAATACTTTATAGTTCTGAGGATCAGAAGTAGAGCACAGGTTTCACTTCATTAATACCATGCATCGGTGTGGATGCATTTCTCTCCTGCATCTTGTACTCCTGGTAGAGGAAACATTTTCCTTATTCACAAACATGATTGAGTGCATTTTATTCTTTCTGATGGCTGACCAGGTAAGAATCTCAGCGTTGAAGAGGAGACAACTTTCTTTGTTCATATTTCTCATTTCTCCAACTTTGAAGGCTACAACTTATGGTCATGGACCCATTTCTCTTGGCACTTTCCCCAAATACCAGGAGGCCTGCTTCTTCTCCATTTAAGGAGAAATGATGTTAAATTGTGCCTGTGGGTCTTTAAAATTATAAGGTTGACATTTCAGGGGTATGGTGGGGTAATGAGTCTAGACATTCTTGAACCTCACAGAACTTAACTGTTTTACCTATTTCTTGCAGCACCATCTTCTATGATAATTCCACACTCTGTCTCCCTCCGTTGTGCTCTGGCCTTACTTGCAGAGCTCTGTACTTTTTAATAAAGTCAACAATAGGCTGTGTCAGAATTCCCAGAGGAGAGGAGAGTTGTTTTACTTTAGACTTTGCCATAATACATTATTTACACATCTGTTAAAGTTTTTGTAAGAAAATCTAAAACTATGCATCTCAAACACAACTTCGTAGCTTTGTGTTGAGGGATTAAAAAGGACCCATGAAGAATCTTTTTCCTCAGTGTTGTCTGTGATCCAGAAACACCAGCAAAATTAGAACCAACACAGAGATAAGAATCCTGAACTTCAAGCACGAACTCCATTCTATCTGGGCTGAACTAACAAGGAGATGTTGCCCTTCCAAGGTGCTTCTGTGATACTAGGTCTGATAGTTTGTAGACAACATTAAAGGACAAGCCAGAGGACTGAATGCCATATTGAACCAACAATATTTTTTATGTCTTACAGGAGGAGCAGCCATTGGTTGCATTTTACAGAAGAAAGGAGTATAAGTGTCATAACTTGTGAATTAGTTACCTTGTTACAATAGACAAGGTGGTGTGGAAGAAAATGATGCTAGCCCTCAATTGCCCACACCTTTATCACATATGAGCATTTTTTAAACTTGAATAGCAAAAAGCCAAGCTATATTTGTCAAATTATTAACCTGACTCGTTTCAGACTTGGAAAGAAAACCACAATATAAAGTATACATAACTTAAACATTTCTTGCTACTGTTAGAAAGATTAATTGAGGGATGAATTATATACCAATTATGGCATTGAAAACTATGAAGACCACCCTCTGCTACATATGCAGCTAGAGATGGCCTAGTCAGCCATCAATGGGAGGAGAGGCCCTTGATCTTGTGAAGATTCTATGCCCCAGTATAGGGAAATGCTAGGGCCAGGAAGTGGGAGTGGGTTGGTTGGGGAGCAAGGGGAGGGGGGGAGTGTATAGGAGATTTTCAGAGAGGAAACTAGGAAAGGGGATAGCATTTGAAATGAAAATGAAGAAAATGATAAATAAAATATTTTAAATAGTTTAAATACTTAAATAATCATATTTTAAATATTAAGTTATTAATTATGAATTCATTCTCATGGAAATCTATGGTTTTGTTGGATTGGTATGAAAATGCTAATATTCCTGTCATTTATAAATGCTTTTGTCTTAAAATAAAAAAAGCTATGAAGAATATTCTAGGAAAATTAATATTGTACCTCTTATAATCTTTTCTAGGTTTAGTGGTAACTTATTCAGTCCTATTATTGAAAATACAAGGATTCAAAATGGTGGAGTGATGGGTGAATTCAATTTTTATTTTTAGCAATTTTGATTTTCTGTTTGCCCTGAAGGACAGTTTATACAAAAGCTGAGAGGAACTTACGTCTCTCTTTTTTTGTCATGAACTTATCTGAAGACTTCTAGATGGTTAAAGGTAGATATTATCAATTACCAGCTGTTCTTAGCTACATAATTTGAGTAGCTTACTGTGTTGGTAAATGCCAAGTGGTTGAAGGTTAGTATTAATTATTTGTAAAATATTAAGCTACTATAGCTCTGTGATGCTAATAGCAACTTGCAGTGTTGTCTGAATTAGTTCAGTATTTAGCACCTTATCACATAAGCTTTTCATGTCTTACAGGAGAGGTCAGAGGGGACTTTAATATCATGAAAGATTTTGTGAACTAGAAACAAAAATAGACAACTATGAATTAACATTATGAATTTTCTCATGTAATTGGAAATGAATAGAGAATCGAAAATATTCACTTATTCTGATTAAAATTTATAGATTTTTCTGGAATGATCAAATTAACAAATAGACGTCACTACTACTTATAATAAGGTGGAAGATTTTGTGGGTGGGTTGATGTCTTTATCCCTTCACTGGTAGTTATGTCTGGCTTTGGGAAATGTCCACCTGAGGAATCATATCCCCCTTTGCTAGGAGTCTCTGCTACAGTTGCCACCCATCGATACCCTGAGGTCTACCCAAACCTGTCCTAGGTCTCTCACACATCCGAGAGCTGACCCATATATCCCCACTGACTATTTCCATTCTTTCTCCCCTGTTGTTCCTACACCTGACCCACCATCCACTTCTCTCCTCCTTTGCCCATCTCCTTGCCCACCCAGTTCCCTCCCTCCATCCACTCTGCATATCTATTTTGTTTCCCCTTCTAAGAAAGATGCCAATATCTTTCCTTGAGCTCTCCTTGTCCTAACACCCACTTATTATTGAGTAAAAACAATGTATTTTGGGGGTCTGTGTTAGTCAGGACATTTTATATTTCTATCTAATTGGCTGCACCATGATGTCCTTGTTGTTTTTTGTTTGTTTGTTTTGTCTTTTTAAAATTTTATTTTTAATTAATTTTTTTACACTCCATATTCCATTCCTGTCCCCCCATCCACCCTCTGTCTGTTCCACAACCCACCCCACCTCCCCACCACATGCCTTCTACATGTGGCTGCCCCCACCCCCAACTCCACCTGACCTCTAAACTCCCTGGGGCCTCTAGTTTCTTGAGGGTTAGGTGCATCATCTCTCAATGAAAACAGACCCGAAAGTCCTCTACTGTATGTGTTTTGCCGGCCTAATATCAGCTGGTGTATGCTATCTGTTTGGTGTTCCATTTAATTGAGACTGCTGGTCCCACAGGATTGCCCTCCTCCTCAGCTTATTTTAGCCTTCCCTAATTCAATAACAGGGGTCAGCTGCTTCTGTCCATTGGTTGGGTGCAAATATCTGCATCTGACTCTTTCAGCTGCTTGTTGGGTCTTTCGGGGGGCAATCATGATAGATTCCTTTTTGTGAGCTCTGCATAGCCTCAGTAATTGTGTCAGGGCCTTGGGACCTCCTAATGAGCTGGATGCCACTTTGGGCCTTTTGCTGGACCTTCTTTTCTTTAAGTTCCTCTCTGTTTCCATCCCTGTAATTCTTTCTGACAGGAACAATTATGGTCAGAGATGTGACTGTGGGATGGCAATCCCATCCCTCACCCTGATGGAGGTGGGCTCTATAAGTTCCCTCTCCCCACTGTCTGGCATTTCATCTAAGATCCCTCCTTTTGAGTCCTGGGAGTCTCTTACCTCCAGAAAGGTATTCTGGGGGTCCCTCCAAACTCCTATTTACTGAGTTTGCTTGTTTCCATTCTTTCTGCTGGCCCTCAGGGCTTCATTCCTTTTCCCTCACCCAATACTAGATCAGGTTTCCCTCTCCCCCCCCCCAACCCCCTCAACTTTCCCTCCCAGGTCCTTTCCTCCCTCCCCACTTGTTATTGCTTTCTTCTCTCTCCCAAGTGGGACTGAGGTGTCCTCACTTGGTCCTTGATTTTAATAGCTGAGTAATATTCTATTCTATAATTGCACCATGTTTTCTTTACCCATTTTACAGTTGAGTGACATCTAAATTTTCCTATTTTCTGGCTAGTATAGATGAAGCTGCTAGGAACATAGTTGCCCAAGTGCCCTTGTGGGATGGTGGACCATCTCTTAGGTATATGCCCAGAAGTGGTATAGCTCTGTCTTGAGGTAGAACTAAGCAAAATTTTCTAGGAAACAGCTAGATTGATTTCTAGAGTGGATGAACAAATTTGCACTCCCAAGAGCAATGATGGAGAGTTCCCCTTGTTCCACATCCTCACCAGCATGTTCTGTCCATTGAGTTTTTTTATCCTAGCCATTTTGATGGGTATAAGGTAGAATTTCAGAGTCATTTTGATTTGCATTTTCCTGATGACTAAGGACTTTGAATATTTCTTTAGGTGCTTCTGGGTCATTTGATATCTATCAGTTGAAAATTCTCTGTTTAGATCTGTACCCCATTTTTAATTGGGTTATATGAGTAGTTGGTGTCTTCCTTCTTGAGTTCTTTATACATTTTGAATATTAGCCCTCTGTCCTAGAGTTGGTGACCATATTTTCCCAACCTGTAGGCTGTCGTTTTGTCCTATTGATGGTGTCATTTGACTTACAGAAGCTTTTCAGTTTCATGAGGTTCCATTTATTAATTGTTGATCATAGAGCCTGAGCCATTGGTGTTCTGTCCTGATTACAAGATATACAGAGACAAATATAGAATAGAGATGGGGGGGGGATGGCCAACCAATGACTGGCCCAAATTAAGACCCTTCCCACAGACAAGAACCCTTTCCTGACACTATTAGTGATATTGATATGTTTGCCAACAGGAGCCTAGCATAAATGTCCTCTGAGGACCTATACCCAGCAGCCAATAAAAAACAGATTCAGCCAAACATTAGATAGAGTTCAGGGAGTCTTGTGGATGATTTAGGGGGAAAAAGATTGAGGGGACTGAGGAGATGTGGACCCACAGGAAGACCAACAGATCCAACTAAATTGTACATTTGAGAGCTTCCAAAGACTGAACCACCAACTAAAGAGCAACTAAGGGCTGGACCTCAGCCAATGCACATAAGTGGCAGAGGTGCAGTTTGATCTTCATGCAGGGGCCTGAACAGCTGGAATAGGAGCTGTTTCTGGGACTGTTGCCTGCCTGAGGATCCTGTTGCCCTAACTTGCCCCCCTTGTCTGGCCTTAGTGGAAGAGGATACACCTAGTCCTACAATAACTTGATGTGGGAAGTTAGAAGGATAAGGGAGTGGGTTTGGGGAGAGGTGTTGGACTGTGGTGAGTAGAGGAGTGTGGGGTTGGGGTGAAGCATGATACTTTGGGTGTCCCCCTTTTCAGAGGAGAAGAGGAGGGGAGAAAGCAGGAAGGATCTTATGAGGGGGTACTGGGAGGAGAGCAGGGGCTGATATTGGGATGTAAAATAAATAAATACATTTTAAAAAATCTAATATATATATATATATATATATATATATATATATATATATATATATATATATATATATATATATATATATATATATGTGTGTGTGTGTGTGTGTGTGTGTGTGTGTGTGTGTGTGTGTGTGTTGCAGAATTCAATATGGCCTTTGTATTTATTTTGATAAGCACAAGCCTTTCAGACATCTGAAAAACCAGACTACACCAAGATTTAGCCAAAATATTGAATCAGCTAGACACCCATGTCTGGAGAGGACAGTCAGAGAAACAGACTGGACCAGGGTCTCCCCTCTAACAGGTTAAGCTTCTAGCAGAACCCGGTGTCATCCAATGCACTTCCTACAGATAACTTTATCTCCTTGTCACAGTAGGGATTTCTGCATGAGTGAGAACTGAAGCTCCAGGAAGGACGAGAGGCAGATTGTCGGAGGACTTTAGGTATCTCGGGAGATCCAACTCCCGAGATTTCTTATTTTCAGTAAACATGAGACCTTTTCCTCAAGGAAGGGAAACTATGCTTTACGTGTAGGCTGTTTACACAATATCATATAAATTACTGTTGTATTCAAAATACTTCTGTTTAATGGTTACTGCATGTGACACACTGTGCAAAGAGTATGGGAATAAAGGAACAGGGGACCTTAGCATTGAGTCATAAAACCATTCGCTGAATGGAATAAAAGGTCTCAGTCTGAGCTCTTAGCATTGTGGTTTTCTGTCTGGATGGTGACAAAGAAGGCAGAAAAAAATCTTCTCTGGGCAGAGGACACCTTTTGTTTTGTTGCAATAAAAGGAGAAGTGAGATACTAGCTTTCAAATCTAGGCAAGTGCATTCTGTATTAAAAGGACATTTACTATGCATAATTAACTCATCTAAATGAGTGGTTAAATTCACTACAAATGCTAAATCTTTCCTTAAAATATAATTGAGGTTTTAATGTATATTTTAATTTCAATAGAATTAAATAACTTCCTCATCCCCCCATCTTCTCAAAGACTCCTCCATTGAATTCTTATGTCCTCACACTCTCAAGGTGATAGGCCTATTTTTTTTGTTATTATTGTAATGTTCATGTGTCATATAGGCACATGTGTATGCTTAAACATGTATAAATACAATCTGGTAAGTCTTTTTTATTGTTGGTGTGTAAATAGTTTTAAGGCTGCATTGTACAACCAATAAGGTGGATCATACCTGGGAGGAGATAATTTTCCACCCAGTAGTCATTAGTTGTCTGTAGTTCTTTTTTGAGGGGTAGATCCACACAAAATTTTCCTCCCTTCCATATTAGCATTTCAGTTGATATTGCCATTTTCTGGTCCTGTTTATGAAGTCATTTCTACTAGGCACTCTTAGAGTTTAATTCCTGCTCTTCTGTTTCACACTCTCTTTCCCCCCTTCTTCTTTGATGTTCCATAGCTCTCCAATAGCTGGGGCATACAAAGATGCGTCCTTTGGGTCTGGGATTCCCACAACCTGCTGATCTGTGATTTTTGGTGATAGACTCCATTAGTTGCATCATCAGGGAAATGCAAATCAAAACAACCCTGAGATTCCATCTCACACCAGTCAGAACGGCTAAGATTAAAAATTCAGGTGACAGCAGATGCTGGCGAGGTTGTGGAGAAANAGGAACACTCCTCCATTGCTGGTGGGATTGCAAGCTTNTACAACCACTCTGGAAATCAGTCTGGNGGTTCCTCAGAAAATTGGACATAGTACTACCNGAGGACCCANCAATACCTCTTCTGGGCATATTCCCAGAAGATCTTCCAACTGGTANTAAGGACANATGCTCCACTATGTTCATAGCAGCCTTATTTATAATAGCCAGAAGCTGGAAAGAACACAGATGTCCCTCAATAGAGGAATGGATACAGAAACTGTGGTAAATTTACACAACTTACTCAGCTATTAAAAACAATGAATTTATGAAATTCTTGGGCAAATGGATGTATCTGGAGGATATCATCCTTAGTGAGGTAACCCAATCACAAAAGAAGTCACTAGATATGCACTCACTGATAAGCGGATATTAGCCCAGAAACTTAGAATACCCAAGATATATCTTGCAAAACGCAAGAAAACCAAGAAGGTGACCATCGTGTGGATACTTCATTCCTCCTTAGAATAAGGAACAAAATACCCATGAAAGGATACAGGTACAGAGACAAAATTTAGAGTTAAGATGAAAGGATGGACTATCCAGAGACTACCACATCCGGGAATCCATCCCATCATCAGTCACCAAACCCAGATACTAATGCACATGACAGCAAGATTCTGCTGAAGGGACCCTGATATAGCAGCCTCTTGTGAGGCTATGCCAGTGCCTGACAAATGCAGAAGTGGATGTTCACAGTCAGCTATTGTTTGGAACACAGGGTCCCCAATGGAGGAGCTAGAGAAAGTACCCAAGGAGCTGTAGGGGGCTGCAACCCTGTAGGTGTAAGAACAATATGAACTAACCAGTACCCCCTGAGCTTGTGTCTAGCTGCATATGTAGCAGAAGATGGCCTAACCGACTATCATTGGGAAGAGAGTCCCCTTGGTCTTGTAAATTTTATATGACCCAGCACAGGGGTAGGCCAGGGCCAAGTAGTGGGAGTGGGTGGGTAGGGGAGCAGGGGCGGGGGAATAAAGGGAACTTTCAGGATAGCTTTTGAAATGTAAATAAAGGAAAAAAAAAAAACCGCTGAGTAATTCCAGTTCAGTATAACATACTAACACTGTTTAAAATTGCTTTTAATGTTTGCTGTTTAAGCTTGAAATCCTCAAAGACTTATTGTCAAAGGGAAAATAAAATGCAAAGATAGTATTGAAAACATTTGTCAACCCTGATTACCCCTGAAAATTCGATAGACAGAGTTGGAATCTAGCGATGTACAGGGCTCGAAATGCTGCCAGTCAAGTTTCTTAACCATGAAGCAAATTTGAGGCAAAGATACTATGTCCTGGAAATTTCCCCTCTATAAAAGTGGCTATTCCTTGTCTGGGGAAGCCTGAAAGTCGCCCTGGAACAAAACAAAATGGGTCAGCAGGATATTTATGAGCACCAGGACAGCCTGCCAGTTGTTAATTTGATTTTTTTTTTCCCCATGCATCACATAGATTAGAAGGTGAATGAAATGCCTTTTATTTTAACTTTTAGGACTCCTCCACAGTTAAGCTTAGGCATTATCCAATCTAGTAAAGGAGAACTACAGGTAACAGGGCAGTTCGTTAGTGATGCTAATTAAATCATGATGGAGTAATCTCATACCTTATTCTGTTTTTCTTGAGTACTCCTTTCAAAGGAAAGAAAAATCAAGGAATCAGTATTGTATAATTCACATGTTTCCTATTCCTAAAAGAAAACTGAAGAATATTAGGCAGTTCTGTATTGATATGAATAAACAATAAACATTGTTTCGCAAATAGCTTTTGTTTATAGGCAACGTAGAATGTACAGGTTGGTGTTTTAGAGGTTTTCATGAACTCTCATTCAGGCTTCTGGTATTCATCATCTTAATATAGTAATCATAATTCAAAGAAAATAAATGCATGCAAAGGGTAAGATTTTGAGGTGAAATTGATTTCTTTTACTAACCTTTGTCCTTGCAAGTACATTTGGGCCATTATATGTGATGTTCGTCAATACCCAGTTAGGCTCTGAACTGGTTCAAACATGCTTTTATGCTTTGTTATGAAGAAAAGCAGAGAAAGGTCCCATTTTTCACATATGACCCCGCAGTATTGTACTTTATAAGAGAGTCTTTCCCATTTTCAGCCTAAACAGCAATCTCTGCTTGCAGCTGTTCTGTTTGAGTAACCTGATTAAAATGGACCGATAACTTTTCCGTCTTTACAGCATTTTATGATTGCTACAATAAATGGCCACAATCTTCTTTCTCTCGATAGGATATTTTCCTGTAGAAGCCTGATGTGGTTTACCTCTTGGTTTTGAAGACTTTCCTTTTCCAGGCTGTTTTGTGCAGATTGTTTGATCAAAGCCTCTTTTACTACCAAGGAGCTGTCTCTTTATTAAACTCATCAAATAAGCAGTATGCCAGAAAGGGAAATTATATGCTTAATGGATTTGAGCAGACAAACATAAATAAGTAGAGGATAAAATTATCCTAGAAAATGTTTTATTTATCTTTGAAGCATTTTTATTTTCATATATCCATTTAAGAGATAATGGCATAGGAAAAAATGTTGACCCTAGATAATGCTTTGTCATTTACAATTGCATGATGTTATAAAATCAAGGCATTTATTCCTAAAGCAAATAATACTGCATGTTAAACTCTGGATGAAGTATAGCTCCATGTTCTGAAATATACAGGCAGAAGCAATATTCAAATACATACCTATGTCACAAGAAAGTAGTGTTCATCTAATCAACCTAGATGAAGTCATGTCTTAATAAATCACCACGAAAACCCCAAGCTTTCCTTGAGACTGTCCATAAATAGAAACCACCCTGTTCTTCACAAAGAACAAAGTGCCTTATTATTTAACAATACTGATATAAGTGTGTCTTCCTGTGTTTAACAAAATATTACTTCCCCACTTTTGCTCATATTCTTTTTAAATCAAATCTGGCCAAGTCTGCAATAATAATGTGAATACTCTAGATATTAAACTGTGTTTTATGTCAGTCTTTCAAACTCATCTTATCTATATCTTTAAAGTCATGAATTGGCATCCTAATTTTAAATGATACTGAACAACATATCCTTGCTAATACATTTTTAAAATTCATGCCTCCTTCAAAAATTATTTTTAATTATGCACATGTATGTGTGCATCTCTGTGTCATATTCTTCTGATTCTACAGTTACAGGCAGCTATTAGACAGATGTGAGTACAGAGAAATTAATTTAGGTCCTATGCTAGAGCAGTATATAGATGATCTTACTATGTGAGTGTTCACTTCAGACCCACCATTTTTTTATTTTGATTTAAGCCAGTTAATGGTACATTTATGTTTTTATTATCTGCTCTACAATACTAGCTAGTTTTTGTCTAGCTAAAAGGAAACAAATGTGAAACAAATTTTAGTAACTGACAGTATTATATCTTGTATATTTATATAAGTATGCCAACAGATTATTATGCATGAAGATCAGACAAATATATTTTCCCAGTGTTTGTACGGATTAATTGCTATTGATCTATACATACTATTCTATGCTTTGTCTAATAATCCAGAACACAGTGCAAACAATATTGCCATGTCCTATTTCAACAACCAGGACTGTGGTGAAAGAACACTGCATGGCTCATCTCCGTTCTGCCCTCAGGTTGCCTTCAAAGCTTACTTATTACTACATTATTACTCCCTTTGGAGTTTAATCTACAGAAGTATAATACTATGTTTAATCGTAGTTCTTTGTTGGCTATAAAGTTATATCCAAGAATTATTTTTTTTTTTACTCTAAGAGTTGTTTAGTGAATATTTTAGAAATGTAAGAAACAAAATAAATAACCACTTTTTAAAAAAATAATATTTTATTTATGTTTTGGGAAATGCATAGAATATATCTTGACTGCATTTATCCTTATCCTCTAACTACCCTCAGGTCATCACCCACCTTGCCCCCAACCCACTTCATCTTATCTCTTCATAGACCTGTCACTGTTGCTATAGACAGCTCTTGAAGAATATACCAACTTGGTGTGCTACTTCCCAGGAAGGTCCATTTCTCCTGCTTTCAGTATACCTTAGTTGTATGCAGTGCTTGGAGTAGTGATGAGGTTTTGTCAGCTTTGCCCTGTCTATATTATCATATCTATTGGTATTATCCTTCTTCCAGCCATGTTAGTAAGACTTCATTAGGTATAACTATGGCATTTCTAAGAGACTGAATCTCACAGCAAACTCCATTACTCTGTTTCTTATATCCTCCCTCTCATCTTCTGTAATAATACCTGCAGGGGCTATACTGTAGTTGTGTCACTTAGAACTGTGTGTTAGGAAAAGATCTCTCTTTAATTTTATTAGTTTGGATCTTCTTTCTTTTGTTAATATGGATAAATGTTGCCCTTCTTCTTAATTTTCAAAGAACCAAAACTTCAGCTTACTGATTCTTTGTTCTGTTTTTTTTTTTTTTTTCTTTGTCAGAATACCTATTTCATCCTTTAAGCCTAATGTTGTATATGTCCTTGCCACTGTGTGTATCTGGGAAGACGTAAAAAATAGATTGTTTCCTTATCGATAATGCTAGTAAGTCTGTGGGATTTTGTTGTTTTTGTTGTCTGGTTTGGTTGTTGTGTTTTGTTTGTTTGAGAATTGAGGTAATAATATTTTGATGTGTTTCTTATTTTCTGTTGTTTTGATGTGTTATTCCTGTTCTCTAAAATCTCTTTTGGCTTTTATGGAACTATTTAATGTGCCTGTGGTTAATCTTCCCTGTATACTAAAATGTTCCTTTTTGTGCTCCCTGTAGAGATGTCTTAATGGACAAAAATGCCTAAGATTTTAATTATAAAATGTTTTTCTTTCTCTTTAAAATTTGAGGGACAGCTTTGCATCTTCATAGGCTTCTCTGTCTTTAGATTTTTTTATGCTTTTTGAAAATACTGTTTCTTTGGCATAGGTAGGTTTTTTTTTTTTTCTACACCAGTTATGCATAAGACAAACGATTGTTTTATGCTTGTGTGTGTGTGTGTGTGTGTGTGTGTGTGTGTGTGTGTTTTCATGTACCCAAATTTTATGACTGTTTGTTCCTGGCTTTTTTTTTTTTTTTTTTGATTCTTTCAGATTTGTTTGGCTTGCAGTATTTTTTCATTTCAAGTTATATTTCAGTTTAGCATTTCTTCAGAAACTCCATCACTTTATTAACTTCTATTTTCTGTCTTTTCCCATTATTTCATTGAACAACTTGTGGTTTTATAGTCTTAATTCCTGCATTTATTCATGTCCTTTGGAGCTTCTTGAACACCTTTAAAAATGCTACTTGAAGTTCTTGTTTTATGCTTCAGCTAATCTGCTTTTCCCACAGTACTGGTTTCTGGAAGTATTGCAGTGGGGTGCTGGTTTAGGGAAGACTGCATTGGATATTCATGCTCTGTGCACATTTGTGATGACACATGGGCATCTGGATTTAGGATGTCTATGGTGCTTCTTGGTATTAATATCTGGCCTCAACTTTGATAGGTAGCTGTTTAGATTTTAGATTGTTGTTTCTAACTAGCCAAATTGTGGATTAGTTAAAGGATGATTGATTTTCTTCAGTCGTGGGGACACTCTATTCAAGTGCTAAACTTTCAGGTCTCTAACTAGGGTTGTAGTTCTGGCTCCAGAAGATTCCAAAGCCCATTTCACATTTTATAAATTTAAAAATATAGTCCATTGTCTATGGCCTCAATTGGAAAAGATGCACCTAATTCTTCAGTGACTTGATGTTCCAGAATATGGTGATAGCAAAGGAGTCCCTTTCAATTCTCAGAGAATTGGGGAGGAGCTATAGAGATGGGGACCTGGAGGAGAGTAAATAAATAAATCAATGAAAGAAAATTTTGATATATAGAAATATGTATGTATTTTTATAAACATATAAATATACATATATAAATAACATATATTATATAATATAATATATGCATGTGGGGGGGTTGGGTGTGTGTGTGTGTTCACTCTCTGGCTAAGTGGAAAACAGAAGTGTGCAGAAAACTTTATGACTACATATTTTGTACATTTTAAAAATAATGATTTAATCTTTTAATCTGCATAGATATATAAGTGCATTACTAGGCTTTTATGTTTATTTATCATAAATTCATACACTTAAAATAAGAACAAATTCAATCAATCTTTAGGTATTAATACATTTATCAACAGAAATAGATGAATTTTGGCCTGAGGAAATTTTTAGCAAATCTTATAGTGTATTAAATCTATTTCAACAGACACAAAGTGTTGTTAATATAAAATACCTCTCATATTTTCAATGGGTTACTGAAACTGATCTTCAAAACATAATTTCTTATTATTAGAAAAGTATATACATAAATTGTATAAACACAAACAACTCTAAACCAGATATTATCTAATCTAATTTCATTGTCCAATAAAACCATAAATATTCTTACCTGTTTTGGTAGCTAAAAGGAAAATGCTATAGTTAAAAAAATGTTGCAATAATTACAAAATGTTCTCTTCAACCTATCATATAATCTGAGCATGAACCATAGTAGCATGGCCAGTGAATTTATTCACATTAACATCAACTGATTGGAAAATATAAGTCCATAAACATGCAGAAACTATAGCACTGTGGATGGAGAAATAAATGCTGTGGTGTGAACATTGTGAAAACAAGCAAAAAACAAAAACAAACAAAAAAAACCATAGTTTTCAATATTTTCCAGGTGATAAGTATATATAAAAGAATGAACATTTCAAATTAACTTTTCTCTTTTGTATGTACAAATATATATTATTCATTATAGGAATTGTAGTAGCTATTCCTGGTTGTCAACTTGACTATATTTGAAATGAACTACAATCCAGAATTGGAAGGCTCACCAGAGAACCTAATCTGGAGACTGGGAGATAGAAGTTTCTGATCTGGATCTTGGTATGGAGATCTTGAGACACAGTGGTGATTGAATCCAGAAGATTAAG
>NC_034595.1:30872390-30874179 GCF_900095145.1 Mus pahari | reverse complement strand
TTTGTGTGTCAACTTGACACAGCTGGAGTTATCACAGAGAAAGGAGCTTTAGTTGGGGAAATTCCCCCATGAGATCCATCTGTGGGGCATTTTCTCAATTAGAGATCAAGGGGAGAGGCCCCTTGTGGGTGGGACCATCTCTGGGCTGGTAGTCTTGGATTCTATAAGAGAGCAGGCTGAGCAAGCCAGGGGAAGCAAGACAGTAAAGAATATCCCTCCATGGCCTCTGCATCAGTCCTGCTTTCTGGCCTGCTTGAGTTCCAGTCCTGCAACCTTTCCTGATCAACAGCAGTATGGAAATGTAAGCCGAATAAACCCTTTCCTCCCCAGCTTGCTTTTCCGTCATGATGTTTGTGCAGGAATAGAAACCCTGACTAAGACAGGAATATATGTTAAAATTATATATTTTTAGTTTAATTTTTTTTTACTTACTTAATCCCCACTCACTGCCACCTTCTCCCACAATCCTTTCTTCATCCTCCTTCCTTTCTCCTCTGAGCAAGTTGCCCTCCCTGGGTATTCCACCCCTCCACCCTGGCATGTCAAGACTCTGCTAGGCTAAGTGCTTCCTATTTCATTGAGGCCAGATATGGGAGCCCAGGTCAAAGAATATATCCTACATACAGGCAACAGCTTTGGGGATAGCCCACATTCCAGTTGTTCAGAATCTACATGAAGACCAAGCTGGACATCTGCCACATGTGTACAGGGAAGCCTAGGTCTAGCCCATGTATGTTCTTCGGTTGGGTGTTCAGACTCTGAGTGTCCCAATTATCAGGGCTAGTTGACAATGTTGGTTTTCCTGAGGAGTTCCTACCTTCTTCTGGGCCAGGAATCCTTTCTACTATTCTTTCATAAAAGAACCCATGCTCCATCCACTGTTTAGCTATTGGTGATTTATATGTGTCTGAGTGAGCTACTTTGTGGAGCCTTTGTGGAGAAGGCTCTTTGTGGAGAACAACATATTTCTGTCTGCAAGCACAACAAAGTATCATCAGTAGTGTTAGGGATTGGTGCTTACAAGTTGGGCCAATTAATATTTGGTCATTCCCTCAGTCTCTGCCCTAGGCCCCAGGACTGCATTTTTAAGAAAGGATAAATTTTGGGTTGAACATTTTGTGGACGGACGGTGTCTCTATTGCTTCCCTGTGGTTCCTGCCTGGCTACAAGAGGTTCTAAATCCCCAATATCTAGAGTCACGGATGGAGTCACCATCATTGATTATCTGGTGCCACCCTCATCTTCAGTCTCTGGTTAATGATGTAGATGCCCTCTGACACACACTACCTCACCCACTCAGTTGCAGATCTCCAGTCATATTTACAGTCATCTAGCCATCTCTCCTGTCCTTCCCCACATCTTTTATTGAACACTCCATTCCTCTCCTATTTCTCCTTCTCCTTCCTCCCATTTGCTTCCTCCATATGCCTCTTATAATTATTTTATTCCTCCTTCTATGTGAGATTCAATCATCTTCACTGGTATGTTAGTGGTTGTTTAGCTTCTTTGGGTCTTTGGACTATAGCATGGGTATCCTGTATTTTATTCCTAATATCCATTGATAATTGAGTATATACTATGCATGTCCTTTTGGGACTGGATTACCTTACTCAGGATGATATTGTTAAGAACCATCCAGCCAGGTGCTGGTAGCACACGCCTTTAATCCCACCACTTGGGAGGCAGAGGCAGGTGGACTTCTGAGTTCAAGGCTAGCCTGGTATACAAAGTGAGTTTCAGGAGAGCCAGAGCTATAAAGAGAAACCCTGTCTCGAAAAACCAAAAAAAA
>NC_034595.1:30850300-30872240 GCF_900095145.1 Mus pahari | reverse complement strand
AAAAAAAAAAAAAAAAAAAAAGAACTATCCATTATCCATTTGCATACACAATTCAAGATGTCTTTGTTTTAAACAGCTGGATAATATTCCATTGTGTAAATGAATTTTCTTTATCCATTCTTCAGTTGAGGGACATCTAGGTAGTTTCCACTTTCTGGCTATTATGAACAAAGCTGCTATAAACATAGTTGTCTTTGTGGGATGGTGGAGCATCTTTTGGGTATATTCCCAGGAGTGGTAGAGCTGGATCTAGAGTTAGAACTATTCCTAGTTTTATGAGAAATTGCAAAGCTGATTTCCAAAGTTGTTGTACAATATTACACTCCCACCAACAATAAGCAGTGTTTGACTTGCTCCATATTCTTGCCAGAATGTGCTCTCTTGAGTCTTGATCTTACCCATTCTGATGAGTGTAAGATAGAACCTCAGAGTTGCTTTGGCTTATCAAAAATCAAGTGTCCATAGGTGTGTGGGTTTATTTCTGGGTCTTAAACTCAATTTGATTGATCAACATATCTGTCTCTATACCAATACCATGTAGTTTTTATCACTAGTGCTCTGTAGTACAGCTTGAGGTCAGGGATGTTGATTCCTCCCAATATTCTTTCATTTTTCAGAATTGTTTTGCTTTCCTGGATATGTTTTATTCCATGTGAAGCAGATAATTGCTCTTTTAAGATATTAAATAATGGGTTGAAATTTTAATGAGAATTGCATTGAATCTATAGATTGCTTTTGGTAAAATGGCCATTTTCACTGTTAATCTTACCTATTGATGAGAATTAGAGATCTTTCCATATTCTAATACCTTTTAAAATTTCTTTCTTCAGGAACTCGAGGCTCTTCTCATCCAGATTTTTCACTTGCTTGGTTAGAGTTACACCAAGGTACTTTATATTATTTGTGGCTACTTTAAAGGGTATTGTTTCTCTAATTTCATTCTTGGCCAAATATCACTTGAATGGAGGAGGGCTACTGATTTTGTTGAGTTAATTTTATATTTGGCCACTCAGCAGAAGATGTTTATCAGCTGTAGGAATTCTCTGGCAGAATTTCGGAGGACAGTTACATATACTATCATATCATCTGAAATAGTGATACTGTGATTTTTTTCTTTCCAATTTGTATCAACTTGAACACTGTTGCTATGGTTAGAACTTCAAGTGCTATATTGCATAGATAGGGAGACCGTGGGCATTCTTGTCTTATCCCAGATTTTAGTGTTCAAGGTTTATGTTCCTCTCCATTTACTTTGATGTTGGATGTTAGCTGGATGTGTATTGCTTTGATAATGTTTAGGTATGTTCCCTGTACCCCTGATTTGTCTAATAACATGAGGGGTTGTTAGAATTTTTTAATTTATTGCTTAATCTTTTTTACAGTCCAGTCTTTATACCCCTCTGTGTCCTCCTTCCTACTGCTGCACATTCCACACCTCCTCCCCCCCCCCTATTTCAAAGAGGATGCCCCCCCTTCACCAGATCTCCCTACTCCCTGTCACCTCAATTCTCTTGAGGGTTAGATGCATCTTCTCTGAGCCCAGAGTTCTCTGCTGTATATGCTTTGCCAGCCTCATATCAGTTGGTGTCTGAGATATCCCAGTGGTTCAAGTTAGTTGAGACTGCTGGTCTTCCTCTAAGGTTGGCCTTCTCCTCAGGTACTTCCAAATTTTCCCTAATTCAACCACAGGAGTCACCAGCTTCTGTCCATTGGTTGGATAGAAATATCTGCATTTGACTCTTTCCGCTGCTGGTAGGGCCCTGTTTGTAAGCACACTATAGCATCTGTAATATTGTCAGGCCTTAGACCTCCCCTTGAGCTGGATCCTAAATTGGGAATGCCCCTGGACCTTCTTTTCCTCAGGATCATCTCCAATTGTGTCACTGCAGTTCTTTAAGACAGGGACAATTCTGGATCAGAGCTTTTGACCATGGAATGGCAAGCCCATCCCTCGACTTCATCCCCTGTCTTTCAACTGGAGGTGAACTCTACAAGCTCCCTCTTCTGCCCACTGTAGAGTATTTAATCTAAGATCCCTCCCTTTTAAACCTGAGAGCCTCTTACCTCCCAGGTCTCTTGTACATTCTTGAGGATCTCCCCACCTCCTATCTCCCAAGGTTGCCTGTTTCCATTCTTTCCGCTTGCCCTCGGGTCCTCAGTCCTGTTTCCCCACACACACATACACAATACCTGATCATGTTCCCCTCTTCCTTATCTGTCTCCTTTCCCACCCAGGTCCCCCTCCCTACCCGACCTGTGATTGCTTTCTTCTTCTTCTTCCCAAATGGGATTGGGGCATCACTTGTTAGCTTTCTTGAGTTCTGTGGATTATATCCTGGGTATTCTGTACTTTTTTTGTCTAATATCTACTTGTTAGTGAGTACATACCATGCATGTCTTTTTGGGTCTGGGTTACCTCACTCAGGATGACATTTTCTAGTTCTAGCCTTATTTGTGACAGCCAGAAGCTGGAAACAACCCAGATATCCCACAACATAAAAATGGTTTAAGAAAATGTAGTTCATTTACACAGTGGAATACTACTCACCTGTTAAGAGCAAGAAATCATAAGTTTTTCAGGCAAATTGGTTTTTAGAGTTTTTTCAAAGGCTTTTTTTGAAGTGTAATGAAATATTCATGTGATTTTTCTTTCAGTATCTTTATATGGTGGATTATTTTGATGGATCTTCATATATAAACCATTCATGCATCCTTGGAATGAAGCCACCTTGATCTTTATAGATAATGTCTTTAATGCATTCCTGGTTTCAATCTGCTTGTAGTTTTTTGAGGATTTTTGCATCAATGCTTATAAGAGAAATAAGACTGAAGTTCTTTTTCTTTGTTCGTTCTTTCTGTGGTGTAGGTATCGGGTGACTATGGTCTTATAGAATGAGTTTGGCAGTGTTCCTTCTGTTTCTATTTTGTGGAATAGTGTGACAGTGTTAGTAATAGCTCTTCTTTAAAGTCTAGAAATGGATAATCTTACTCTGTCTTTTTGTCAGTTTGACTGAAGGGATTATTTTACTTGCTGATTTTCTCAAAGAACCAGCTCTTGTCTTAGCATTCTTGATTCTTTTTTATTGTTTTCTTTGTTTCTAACTGATTGATTTTAGCCCTAATTTTGATTATTTTCTGCCTTCTACTTTGTTATGCTTGCTTTTCTCTTCCTCTTCCTCCTCCTCTTCGTCCTCCTCCTCCTCTCCCTCCTCCTCCTCCTCCTCCTCCTCCTTGTCCTCTTCTTCCTCCTCCTTGTCCTCCTCTTCCTCCACCTCTTCTCTCTTTTTTTTCTTTTTCTAGAACATTTAGATGTGCTTTTAAATGGTTAATATGAGAACTTTCTAATTGCTTTATGGAGCAATCACCTCTTAACATTGCTTCCACTGTTTCCTATAAATTCAGGTACATTGTGCTTTCACGTTCACTGAATTCTAAACCGTCTTTAATTTCTCTCCTTTTTTCTTCCCTGACCCAGAGTTCATTGAGCAGAATCTTGTCCAATTTCCATGAGTGTGTAGGCTTTTCAGTGTTTCTATTGTTTTTCATGTCTAGCATTAACCCTTGGTAGTCTGATACAATACATGGTCTTATTTCAATTTTCTTGCATCTGTTGAGGCTTGGTTTGTGAGCAATTATATGGTCAGTTTTGGAGAAGAATCCAAGTGGTACTTAAAAGAAGATATATATTTGTGTGTGTGTGTGTGTGTGTGTGTGTGTGTGTGTGTGTGTGTGTGTGTGTGTTTGGGAGAAATATTCTATAGGTGTCTGTTAGGTCCATTTGATTTATAATGTCTGATAGTTTTGCTATTTCTCTGTTCAGTTTTTATCTGCATATTCTGTCAGTTGGTTAGAGTCTAATGTTGAAGTACTCCACTCTTAATGAGTAAGGTTCAAAATGTGCTATTTAAGCTTTAGCAATGTTTCTTTTACAAATATGGGTGCCATTGTATTTGTGGCATAGATGTTCAGAAGTGAGATATCTTGGTAGATTTTTTTTCTTTGATGAATATGAAGTGTTCTTCCTTGTCTCTTTTGATTAATTTTGGATGAAAGTCTATTTTATTAAATATTAGAATGGCTACTTCAGCATGCTTGCTGGGCCCATTGCCTGAAAAACTTTTACTAGCCATTTACTCTGAGGTAATATCTATCTTTATAGTTGAGGTGTGTTTGTTGTATGCAGCCCGATGATTGATGTTTTTTGAAATTTATTCTGATAGCCTGTATCTTTTTATTGAGGAATTGAGTCCATTGATGTTGAGAGATATAAGGACCAGAGATTATTATGTCATCTTATTTTGATGTTGGTGTTGTTAGTGTGTGTTTCTTGTATTTGCTGGTATGGAATTACTTATTCCCCATGTTTTCTTGGACTTAGTTATCCACTTTGGGTTGGAGTGTTCCTTCTAATTTTTTTGTAGGATACCAACTGCAACTTTCTCCTGGAAGTGGGCTTTATAATTTCCCTTTCCTCAATGTAGGGCATTTCATCTAGGGTCCCTCCATTTGAGTCTTGAGTGTCTCTCACCTTCCAGGTCTCTGTCTCATTCTGGAGGGTTCCCCCAACCTCCCACCTTTTGAAGTTGCCTGTTTCTACTCTTTCTGCTGGCCCTCAGGGTTTCAGTCATTTTGTTTTCCCTCACCCAATACCAGATCATGTTCCCTGTCCTTTCCCGCCATCCCATTTCCCTCCCATATTCCTCCTCTCTGCCTTGTGATTGCTTTCTTCTCCCTCCCAAGTTGGACTGAGACATCCAACTTGGGAGGGAGGGGTGATTCAGCTTGTTGACCATGTTGAGTTCTGTGGACAGTATCATGGGTATTCTGTTTTGTTTTTTGGTTTTTGGTTTTTGTTTTTGTTTAGGCTAAAATCCAATTATTAGTGAGTGCATACCATGCATGTCATTTTGGGTCTAAGTTACCTCACTCAGGATATTTTCCAGTTCCATCCATTTGCCTGCAAAACTCAGGATGTCCTCATTCTTAATAGCTAAGCAGTATTCCATTGTGTCCTGTTGGGTCCCGCCTGCCTCCACTGACAACTCCGTCTAAGCATTCATTGTATTGTGTCCCTTACAGACACGCTAAGAGTTGCTCCCCCGGAAGTCCCAGAACACAGCGTCCTCGGACCGCCCACTGTCAACGCCCACTCGTCACCCGGACCAACCACCAATGTCGTCACGCCTACTTGATTGGACCCGCCTTCTGGACACAGCTCCACTGAGGATCGGACCGCGTGCCATTGGGACATTGCGACGATGGGGCACTGAGAGACACACTCAGCAGAGACAATGGGACATGTGGGAGAGGGTTGGGTTCTCCCGCATGTTATTAATAAATAGTATTCTTTCTTGTAGCTCATCTCTAATTTCAGGAAGCTTAGCTCTGCAGTACGAACCCACCCCAAGGAGTTTTCTGCCCACGCAGACACAGTGCCAGTATGCGTGTGTGTGACGCAGAGAAACATTACAGTGTCCCATAATTGTTCCTGTTTGAAAGAACTGTAAGGATGGAAATGGAAAACAGCCTAAGGAAAAGAATGTCCAGTGATAGGCTCAAAGTGGGATCCAGCTCAAGGGGAGGCCCGAAGGCCTGACACTATGAAGATGCTATGGAGCACTCACAAAAAGTACCTGACTGCCCTCTGAAAGACCCAATAAGCATCTGAAATAGTCAGATGCAGATATTCGCACCCAACCAGTGGACAAAAGCTTGCTCAGCTTGCTCTCTTATAAACCCAAGACTACCAGCCCAGGGATGGTCCCACTCATAAGGGACCTTTCCCCCTTGATCACTAATTGAGAAAATACCTTACAGCTGTATCTCATGTAGGCATTTCCTCAACTAAAGCTCCTTTCTCTGTGATAACTCCAGCTGTGTCAAATTGACACAAAACTAGCCAATACACCAACAAATATACAGCAGAGGACTGCTGGATCTGGGTTCAGTCAGAGAAGATACACCTAATCCTCAAGAGACTGGAGGCCCCAGGGATTTCAGAGGTCTGGTGGTGTGTGGTAGTGTAGGGACATCCTTGTGAAGACAGAGACAGGGAGACAGGGAAGAGGTGTGGGATGTGGAACAGTTAGTGGGTGAACTGGGAGAAGAATAAAATCTGGAGTCGAAAAAAAAAGAAAAAACTAAATTAAAAAAATTGTAGGGCTGGATTTATGAATAGATTTGAATTTGGATTTCTCATGAAATATCTTACTTTCTCCATCAGTGGTTTGAGAGTTTTGTTGGGTACAGTAGTCTCCCTTGGCACCTGTTGTTTTTTAGGGTTTCTACAATATCTGACCAGGTCCTTCTCCCTTTTAGAGACTCTGTTGAGAAGTGGGGTTTTATTCTGGTAGGAGTGCCTTTGTATGTTACCTGGCATTTTCTTTTGCAGCTTTTAATATTCTTTTTTTGTTCTGAAGATTTTGTGGTTTGATTACTATGTGCCAGGATGATATTTTTTCTGGTCCAGTCTAATTGGTTCTATACAAGCTTCTTGTATGTTTATAGGCTTTTCTTTGTTCAGGTTTGGAAATTTTTCTTCTATGATTCTGTTGAGAATATTTTCTGGGTGTTGGAGCTGGGACTCTTAACTTTCTATTCACATTATTCTTAGATCACATCTTTTCATGGTATGCCAGATTACCTGGATGTTTCATGTCAAGAATATTTTAGATTTAACACTTTCTTTGACCATTGTATCAATTTTTTAATTGTTTCTTATGTACCTGATATTCTTTCTTCTGTTGCCTGTATTCTGTTGGTGGTAATTATGCCTGTTGCTCCTGTTTTCTTTCCTAGGTTTTTCATCTCCCAGATTTCTTTAGTTTATGTTTTCTTTATTGTTCCTATTTCCATTTTCAGGTCTTGTACAGTTTTACTTATTTCATTCACCTTATTAATTGTATTTTCCTGTATGTATTTAAGGAATGTATTTGTTTCCTCTTTAAAGACCTCTATTTGTTTGACTGTATTTCCCTGTATGTCCTTGAGGGATTTATTCATTTTCTCTTTAAAAGTCATCTATGTCTTATGTTTCAGTTGCATTAATATATCCAGGTCTTCTATTTATAATATCCAGAAGTTGGAAAGAACCCAGATGTCTGTCAACAGAGGAATGGATACAGAAAATATGGTACATTTACACAATGGAGTACTACTCAGCTATTAAAAACAATGAATTTATGAAATTCTTAGGCAAATGGCTGTATCTGGGGGATATCATCCTGAGTGAGGTAACCCAATCACAAAAGAACTCACTTGATATGCACACACTGATAAGTGGATATTAGCCCAGAAACCTAGAATACCCAAGACACAATCTCCAAAACACAAGAAAATCAAGAAGAAGGAAGGCCAAGACATAGATACTTCATTCCTTCCCAAAATAGGGAATAAAATACCCATGAAAGAAGTTGCAGAGACAAAGTTTGGAGCTAAGACAAAAGGATGAATCATTCAGAAACTGCCCCACCTGGGGATCCATCCCATAATCAGCCACCAATCGCAGACATTATTGCATATGCCAGCAAGATTTTGCTAAAAGGATATTGATATAGCTATCTTTTACCTAGCTATGCCAGTGCCTGGCAAATATAGAAGTGGATGTCAACAGTTATCTATAGGATAGAACACAGAGACCACAGTGGAGAAGCTAGAGAAATTACCCAAGGAGCTGAAGGGGGCTGCAACCCTATAGGTGGAATAACAATATGAACTAATCAGTACCCCCAGAGCTTGTGTCTCTAGCTGCATATGCAGCAGAAGATGGCTTAGTCAGCCACCATTGGGAAGAGAGGCCCCTTGGTCTTCCAAACTTTATATGCCCATACAGAGGAATGCCAGGGCCAAGAAGTGGGAGTGAGTGGGCAGGGGAGCAGGGCAGGGGAAGGGTATAGGGGACATTTGGGATAGCCTTTGAAATGTAAATGAAGAAAGTAGCTAATAAAATAATTAAAAAAAAAAAAAAAAAAAAAGATATCCAGGGCTTGCTTTTAGGGATAGCTTTGCTTGGAGGTGTCATATTGCCCTGGATTTCATTGTTTGTGTTCTTTTGAGGACCTTTAGCCATCTGGATGGTTTGGGTTTCTGGATCTTCTTCTTGTAGTAGGTATTAGGAGTAGGGCGGATCTAGGTGTCCCTGGTATGGCAAGCCTCTGATGCATATCTTTGGGTTGTATGGTTCCGGATCTGCATATCTTTGGGTTGTATGGTTCCGGATCTGCATTTCTGTGTGGTACAGAATTTTCAAGACTGATGAAGGTGGGCAGAGAGTTATCATGAAAATGGAGGTCTCCCTAGGATAACAGGCTACTTAGTGCTTGGCTTGCCTCAGCAGGCTCAGACAGCAGGGAAGATGGGAAGGCAAAGGACACCTTACCTGTGTGGGTCAGTAATCAGATGAACATGGAGAAGAGTTGGTGAGAGAATCTTTTTTGATTAGTAGTTGTAAAATGTTACGTTTAAATAAAACTGTAAATCTTCCAAGTTGAATTTTAGTTCTACCAAGACACAGATTCTTACTTCACAAAGCAAATTTAACTTTAATGAGCTTATTTGTGTGTTTTCCGTATATGTAAACTTCTTTAATTACTCACATTTAAGCATGGTATTTTTTCTTTCTTTCTTTCTTTCATTCTTTCTTTCTTTCTTTTTTTGTTTTCTTCTAATATAATTTAATGTGAAATGTCTTCAATGTATATCCTAGTACCTCTTTTCAGAAAATTAAAAATGAAATCAAAGATAAAAAACTGGCTTTAGGGGCAAATATGTCAGCATTGCTGAAAAGAAAGGAGATTAGAAGGAAAGAAGAGAAAAAGAAAAAGAGAGTGTATGGGGGTAGACAGGTACCATGAGAGATTGCAGAGCAGCATTTTAAGGCAAGTGGTAAGAGGAGTGCCAAATGAGAACAAAAATTGTTTTAATCCAACTGTGTCTTTACAGATAGTGTGACTTTGTCAACAACATTGTTGGAGGCTCACTTTCCCCTCATTTTCTTACATGAAAAGAGCAGATTTCTTCTTTGGCTTTTGTTTTTTCTTCAGCTTAATTATAAAAATTAAGAACAGTTTAGCTTTTTTTCTGTGTGAAAAATACTGTACTGAGCAACAAGTGAATTTGGACATTTAATGTTCATAATATTAGTGACAGACTAAGACTTTTGTATGTCTGATTGCCCCCCCCACCTTTTTATAATAATGCTGTGGCGATAATGTAGTCAAAGACAATTAGTTCAATTTCCAGGGAGCATCCCCCTGAATAGCAGTGTAAGTCTCACTGATGATTTCCTTCTTCACAATAATCAGTTATTTTCTTTAGCAGTAATTCTGAAAAACTTAAAACACAACTCAGCAGAGATTTTTTTGTCCATCAATCTATTTACCTACTTAGGAAGCTATACAATATCTCCAAATACAAAGATGAAAAATTCCTATTTAAGATACTTTGTAAAGAAGAACATATTCTATCTTTTATCACAACCAGAATAAAACCTTTCTAAATAAACCACCTTAAAGTAAAGTAGAATAAAAGAATCAAAGACTCCTTTAAAATCGTGTTTCAAACATGACTGGCAGTGAGAGAAGTTCCTTGATGGCTGTAGTTTGTGTCCTTGAAACAGCATCCTAACAATTTATCTTGAGAGTCAAACTACTGCATTTTGGGGTTTATTAATGTCTCCAATGGAGTAAGAAAGCCACAGCCAATAAACTTGTATTATGTTCCCAAATAAAACATAAACTGTTATGGGTGCAGCTCATCTGGAGAAAGTTAAAATAATTACTTTTAAAGTTCAAAGAATTACAAAAAGTCTTGGCTTTGTTTAAAACATAAATATTTTCCATTTAAAAAGTGAAATCTTAAAATAAATTAATAAAATATATATGTAAATTCACTATTAAAACATAGAGGAGATGGAATAAAAACACTGAAGTCCACTGTCAGCTGCTGGAGAGCCAAGGAAACCTTTTAAATTACTGTGAAGTTGAGAGCCTCTGATACATCTCACCCAGATGTGCCCACCTGGGTTGAAAGAGGAGTGTCCCCTTCTGTTTTTTTCTGGAAACCTCTACACAGTATCTGAAGCTTTTTGGTATTGTGATTTTCCCATCAGCCTTCACATTCCCATTGTTCCTTCTTTAGTCATGTTTAGATATTAAATACAGATCTCTGCCTCCTACATTTTCCTAAACAGGTGATTGTTCTCAAGATATATAGTTGTTGGGCTGGAGAGATGACTCAATGATTAAGAGCACTGGCTACATTTCCAGAGGGACCCTGCTCAGTTGCCAGCAACTGTAATGGCAGTTCACAACTATCCATAGCTACAGTTCCAGGAGGAAAACATGTAAGTACAAATGACTTCTAGGAGAGCAGAAACATGAAAACTTTAGCCAAGTAAAGTTTATCCTAAGGAATCTGGAAAGTGAGGAGAAGGTGAGAAGAGTTTAGTCCTTATGCATGTACAATCTCTGAGATTACAGAGCAGGAAGTAAGTCAGGTCCACTGAAAAACAACAAAGGAGACCCAGATACATGACAGTGCCTTCTTTTAAACAGTTCTAAAGACTAGGACACCTAAGTAAAGTTCTATAGTTTGTAAGTGGCAGAAGTGAGAGGCTGACTTCTCCAGAGTAGAACAGTAAAACGTTTGAGAAAAATGAATTTTTAGTCCTGTGAATCAAACTCAGAGCCAAATGCATGTTAGAGCATGTTTCCATAGCCTATGAAGAGAGAAGTGTGAGATGCTCTTAAATAAATCTACTCTGGTAATAGAGATTAGTGATACACCGTGTAGTTGATAACCTAATTGCAAAGACTTAGGATGATAAAATATTTTTAATTCATTTGATGCATTGATCTGAATATAAACTCACTGACAGGATTTCAGATTACTTTTATTTAATGTATACTCCACATATCTGGGTCATAAACATACTTATATCTATGCCAAATTTCAAATTGATTTTCTCTGCCTATATCCATGTCCTCTGTGGAGTCTTCAAAATAAAGAGAGAACACAATGGTAAGAAAATACTCTCAGGATATAAAGAATTCTATTTTAGCCTAGCTCTGTATATAGAAGAATATGAAACAAATATTAAATATTATATGGAAAAGTAACATTGGAATCCATAAAAACTAGGGAGGTTAGAGTCCTAAGAAGCCGAATCTCCCTTCACACTATCTGGAACTCTTCGAACTGTGGATTTGCAGTGTCAGAGCTGTGACTTACAAAAGGATGTATTTGACAGAAATTGCAAGATATGAGATGAGTTTGCAGAACTTCATCAGTTATTTATTTCACATTTAGAAATCAACCTTCTAAGCAGACTAGCTTTTGAAAATATTTGTATCATAAATTATCTCAAGGGTTCTATAGCTCCTTCTGGAAGTGACGCTTTCCAAAGTTATCTGTTATTCAGAAATTTCACTGGTGCACTCTATTAGCAATAATTTATGTTTGCCAATGAAACCTGAAGGGACAAGTTGACACCTTGACATTTAATGCTGTGGTGAGGGGAAGTAAATTGGTGGTTTCATACTGTCTGCACACTAGAGTAATTTATGCTGCTCTTGCACATATTGAACAATAATACTTGAATCCACAAACAACTAACTATAGTTCTGAGGAATTCACTCTATAATATGCATCTTGATCAATTCCTGTCTTACTACTTAAAATGTAGATTCCCAGGTCTATATGTACACCTTACATAGTCATTTCCAATCACTTAATTTGTCACTTAAGAATATAAACAAAAGAGCTGGTTTAACCCTTTTAAAGAATATTTCATGTAAATTTAATTGTATAGAAACATTTTTAGAGAGATTATTGTTTGTTTGTTTGTTTGTTTTTATCTAAATTGCATGTGGAGGTTAGCCTGATTCCTTGAATTATTGGTTACTTATGTCTTGATTTAATTTTCAAAATAATATATTAAAAGTATATTTGCTTTCTGCCAAAATGATGCCCACTGACCCACCATCCTGAACATGAGCCAGGAACAACTCCTTAAAATGGTCAAACTCACCAAGTGCTGATAAGGACTGTCTCACTGGAATAGCATGCACTGCTGTACAAAAAGTTTTATAAAGTCCAGTAGCCTTTTCATCATGTGCAATGAGAAAGTCCCAGTATGCAAGTTGCATGTGATCAACATATTGGATTGATCAGAGAGGTATGGGACAGGGAGGCTAATCTAAACTTGCATCTGGGTCTCAGATATCTATTGTTTTCCAGAAGGAATGAACTGAATCTTTCAAACAAATGTTTGCATTGTACATTGATCCTCCAAGTTGGGAGTAGGTGAGTGTTTGTTGTACCTGGATAGCACAAAATTTAAAAATGTATCATGACTACATGAATTATGTGTGTGTGTGTGTGTATATATATATATATATATATATATATATGACTTCATTAAACACATAACCAGTATATTTTACCATAAAAGGTATTTTGATAGAACTGTGCATCTGAGAACTGGTATGTGGTTCACTACTGGAATCTCAACAACAACAACAACAACAACAAAACAATAAAATACTATAAAAAGAGAATTGTGGACCTTCAACTAAAATTCATTTTTAACTTGAGTCTTAGAGAGAGTAAAATCACCCATATTATTGCGATCTATATAGTTTTTTTTTTTCTGTACACTAGGAAAAGTTGCCTTCTCTTAGAAATCAGGAATGAAAAGTATGCCCCCACTATTTATTTGCTTTTCTTCAATTTCATTTTCTTTTTTTTTTTTTTTTTTTTCGAGACAGGGTTTCTCTGTGTAGCCCTGGCTGTCCTAAAACTCACTTTGTAGACCAGGCTGGCCTTGACACATCCTAGAAATGTGGCTCAATGCACAGAGTGCTAAATGTGCAAATGTGAGAACGTGAATTTGAATACTTAGAACCTACATAAACCCATGTTTGGTAGCATGTGTCTATAGAATCTCAGCTCCTGTGCCACACAGAAGGAAGAGATGGGAAATCCTTGGAAGATCACAGTCTTGCTAGCTTGGTGTATACAGCAAGCAGCCAACAACAAAGAGATCCAGTTTCATTAAGGTGGAAGGTGACAATTGACTGAAGGTCATTGAAATACATGCAACCACATTCCGGCACATGTATCATGCAAACATACATACATACATGCATGCATGCATGCGTGCATACATACATGTATACATAAAGCATGCGTTATACATATGCAAAAATAGAAGTGTATTTGTAGTGGCTAGTTTTATTTAACACAAAAATCTCTCAGTTCATTCAGTCACCTCATTTGAAAACTATATCCAACAATAATATGAAAAATTTCATTAAATCAATTGCAATATATGAAATTGTTTCAGGCATCAGTGGCACATGCCTTTAGTACCAGCACTGAAGGCCAGGATTACACAGAGAAAACTATATTTCCCAAAACAAAACTAAACAGAACTAAGTCCATGTGCTTGTTTCTAACTACCTACGAGTATCTTCAAAGGAGAAAATAATACAGTCTCCTCATTGAAGGGCATGGTACTATCAAAAATGCTAGTAATGCTTTAGAGGGCCAGTGCTTCCTCTTGGAAATTCTAGAAGCTGGAATTTGAAGAGATGGGAACAGCAGCATTCTTCATTTTAAACTTGGCTCTGGTCATTGCCAGGGCTCTCACTGCAGCTCTATCTTTTTGCTCAGGATCCTCAAGGGCAGGCTGAGGTCAGTGACTATCATTGAGGATTTCAACAGCCTTGGATGCTGCAGAAAAGCTTGGTCTGGCTGCACATTCTTTCAGTACCCTCTTTTACAGTTCCTGATGTAGCACCTTTGCAAAAAAATAAGACGGAAGATATTGTTCTCACATTTTCTTTCAAAGCATTGTTCATCTAAGTACCTAACACCCATGAGGGAGACATCCTGCAAATTCACAGGCTTCACAACAGATTTGAAAGCTCACACCAGATAGAGTGGAAGGCAGGAAAGGGCTGACATTACTTAATCATCACAACTGATTATTTAATCATCACAGTTTCTAAAATTTAAGCAACAGATTTTTAACCTAACTATTTTGGGAGTTTTGTATCACTTGAGAAGGGAACAAGAGCAAAAGAAAAAAAAATCCCTGCTTTCTATAAATAGATTGACAAGTCTTCCTTAAGGCAAAAATAGGAGTATGTGTAGCTCAAAAAGAAATACCATATGTTGCTTAAGAGAGCACAGGAAGAGAAAAAGAGAGAGGGAGCAGGGAGAAAAGAGGATTTCATATGCATAAGAAGACCTTTAGAAATGTAGTTCATCAGACCCTAGGGATTTAAAAGTATGGGCCTTCATCTAAAGGTCTGCCATACCATTATATTAGCTTCACTAAATAATTCCCAAGGGACAAACAGAATAACTAAGTTTCAGAACTTACCAGGAATTAACTAAAGGTTTTCTAAGGAATAGCTACTATTACAAGCCAAAGGATTTTTCCACATGTATGCATGTCCACAGACACCAGGAAAGGGCATTATATCCCCCATAGCTTATTATACAAGTGTTTGCGAGCTGTGTGACTTGAGCGCAGAGGACTGAATTCCAGGCTTCTGGAAGATCAGCAAGTGATCTGAACCAGTGATCCATCACCCCCAACAGTCACTTCTTCACAGCACTGTTTCGGAGCCTAATATGTAAGGTTTTATATGTAACTTTCTAAGAAGCAAAAGTACTAATTTCCTAAAGAATGAAGATGGTTATAACTAACATTATTGATATTTAGCATAAAAGTCTTTTGAAAATGTGTCACTCTATTTGTGAATATAAAGAGGAGAGAAAGGAAATAACCTCAGAGTGTAGGATGAGATGTCTATGAACACGCACACACGGGCTTCATGTTGTGCTTGTAAATGCACACTGTGTGTTTTTGCATGCTTCAAGAGGAAGAAAATAAAATTAAAGAAAAGAAACATATTGATGGAAAGGAAGGGAAGAAAATATGAAAGAAAGGAATAGAAACAGTAAATGAGAAAGAGACACAGGGAGTGAATTTTCTTTAAGTTTCATGATTACACAAAGTTTTTCGAGGTACACAAATATAACACAATTTCTATTGGAAATATTTTTATTCTCCTATTTTCTTCATTAGATTCAATGGCCTTCAACTTATATAGTATGATAATATGACTTAAAATGGAAATGGAGATGGTTAAGATCCAGACAGGAGGTAACTGTAACACTCTAGTATATTTCCCAGAAAGTTTGAATGGCCTGACTGTCAAAGAAAATACAGCCACTAGCCCTCAAGCATTATAGGAAGTGAGGCCTGATCTAAACAGTATATGTAGGAAATCTAGTTTTTCCATGAATTTGTAAAGAAAGGCATGGGTATTCTCATATTGGTATTTTCCAAGTGAAATTGGGTTCAGAAAATTGGATCAGAAATTACATCATGCCCTTGACCTGAGTTTGAGACTCAGATACCACATGGTTGAAGCAGAGAACAGACTATTCTGCTGATATCTACACATGGATCATGCCATGGGTATGCATGCATGTACATACACATACATCCACACACAGATACACAACACACACACACACACACACACACACACACACACACACACACACACACACACTTTAGAAATTGAGACTGGTCCTCAAAACATTGGTTTACAATTAAGTATGAATCAAGCATAGAGTACCACATTTGAGAATAATTTGTGCCTCCTTTATGTGCATGGATATAGGGCCAGCCACTGGATGATGGAACCTCTAAGCTCCATAGCTATTTTTACAGCATTTCTGGGGTTCCATCTCACTTAAGAGCTATGTGCTTGTGGCTTGAAACTGAAGATTATCTATCTAGGTTATGATAGCACCTTTGAGAGCCTAAATGGGAAGTTATATATGGATATTCCCTTAAAACTGATAAATAAGTTTCTGCTAACACTCCAGTTACAAAATCTGGGTGTGCATCTACTTTGTTCTCCTACTGTTTTCTTTACCGAAACACAATTTGTTTACCCACAGGTACTCCTTCAATCACAATCTGTCACCCACAAGGGCCTTGACAGAGCATACAGCATGCTATCTGAATTTTAGCCTCAAAAACCTAGATAAGTAGAACTCTTTAAAAAGAATTTTAACATGTTTCAGACATTCTGTAAAACCATGACCAGATTGATAAAGACTTACACCTATGTATAAGTGCATGTGCACATGATCAAAATTAGGTACATTAGAGCCAAACATGCACTGAGCAAAGGCTCCCATCATCTAACCTTGTCAATGAAAATACATATTCATCAATACTATGTTTTTTAGCACCAAAATGTCTTTTCCTGAAAGCCCCCAGTTATAACCGAAGTCCTTGGGAAATTTCATACTCACCTGACCCTCTGTCAGTCTTGACAGTGATTTCATTCTTGTCTGTAGTACCCCTTAGTTGTTTGTTTGTTTGTTTGTTTTTAATAGAGTTGCCTTGCTACTTTGCGGTATATTTGCCTTTATTTAAATTGATTGAGAATGAGAACCTGGAAAGTATAGAGATCTTTGAACAGCAACATTACAACAGGCCTGGTGATATTCAGGACTGCATATTTGCCCCATTGTGCATGCAGGACCAGTGCTCTATAGATTGAGCTACAGAATCTAGCTCAAAAAGACATTTTAAGTATGGTTTAGAGACTTTTAATATTAAAGAGCAGGAGTATTGTTGTTAATATTAGTTATTAAAAGAAAACATGTGCTAGTACTATTGTTTTCTGACGGTCTTCAAATAGCTAAATTAATGAGTTCCAATGGGGGGAAAAATAGTATTCATTCAGAGCTGGCATAAAGATCTCTTCAAGTCAACAGGTAATGTTTAATTTTGCATAAGCCTGGCAATAGTAATGCACCATGGTCTGCGTTTTCTCATTGCAAAAGCAAGATTATATATAGCTATATTGATGAAAATGGGAAGAAAAATTTGAGGGCAGTGGTTCATGGTCATAAAGGTTGGAGAATTAATAGCAATAGCTACAGCCAGAAACACATTAGCTTCCTTTACTATATCAGGAAAATAAAACAATGCCTTCTCCAGTCAAGGGTTTCTATTATGTGAAGATAAATGATTCTAGTATTAGTCAGCATTTTCAAAGTTCCCATAACATTTTAGAAAGCATGGTTTTCCACGGCCTCAAAATGGAATGACATCATGAGTTTAGAATCAGGTGAAAAATGTAAACAGAATGTCTTGTTCTTTTTTATAAAATAAAATTAGAATAGCTTTTAGAAGTTTCTGGATTCCAGCTTCTTTCTAATGGTATTCACAGTTGCTATTCCTGTCTGTCACCATATTGAACAGAATAGTATAACATGTAGTATTTTGAAAGTTACAGGGACATGAAAACAAGATATGTAACTGGAAAGAAAGACACAAAGGTAAAATCCAAGCAAGATTATATGATACTACTTATGAAAAGAGAACTCTGTGTATGTATGTACTCATGTCTCACTAACAGTCCAGGTGGTCTGAGAATGTCTTTTAATGTGATAGCAGTATTTTCCTCAGAATAATATGTCATTCTTGAATAAGTACCTTTGATAATTAACATTTTCTGTGTTTTATGTTACATACATAAAAGAAACTTGAAAGGAGAGATTATAACAATGCTGCATGCAGTATGATTTTTAAAAATATTTTATTGCTTATTTTATTTATTTATATTTCAAATATTAACCCCCTTCTCAGTTGCCCCTCTGCAAACCCCCTATTCCATTGCCCCTCCCCTGTCTATGAGGGTGCTCCCCCAACACCCACCTACTCCCGCCTCACTCATGCAGTATAATTTCAAGGAGTTCTCTTACTTACTTGCTGCAGCTAATATTTAGAGGTTCAGAAGCCTTTGATGACTGTGATGCCAATTATGATAATGAATTTGTAACTGAATACATTAGTTAATGATAGTTTTATGTTAGAATATGCTCCTGAATTTCATTATGTTCTTGGGCAGATATGAACAAAGATCTTTCTTTCTTTCTTTTTCTTAAATTAGATATTTTCTTTATTTACATTTCCAATGTTATCCACTTTCCTGGTTTCCCCTCTGAAAACTATTTATCCCATTCACCCTTCCCCTGCTCACCCACCTACCCACCCATTCCTGCTTCCCTCCGTGGCATTCCTCTACACTGCAGTAAAGAGCCTTCACAGGACCAAGGGCCTCTCCTGACATTGATATCCAATAAGGCCATCTATTACATATGCAACTGGAGCCCTGGGTTCCTACATGTTTACTCTTTGGTGGTTTAGTCCCTGGGAGCTCTGGGGTTAATGGTTGGTTCATATTGTAGTCCCTCTTAAGGGTCTACAAGCATCAGGGGATCCATCCAATACAGTCACCAAACTCAGACAATACTGTGTATGCCAACAAATGCTTGCTGACAGGAGACTGGATGCTCTTAGCCAACTATTAGACTGAGCACAAGGTTAACAATGGAGGATCTGGAGAAAGGACCAAAAGACCAAAGATCTTTTCAATCCTGATATAAATCACCAATAACAAACCAAAAACAATTCCAACAAATTCTAGTAGGGGACTCCAGTGAGCATATTGGGGTCACTGACAGGAGAATGTTGCCTTCAAGGCATCTGTATTACCAAAAGTCTCAACCTAATATGACTGAAGAACCACTAAGATAGCATTGCCAGGGCTCCTTATTAACCTTGAAAAGGCTCCTTTCTCCAGAAATTATTAATTGCTTTAAAAGCTTGGAGATAGATCCTGTGAATCCTGTAGCTTTCTGAACTTCCTAAGTATTGTAAATTTTATCTTCTTCCTGAATCATACGAGTTGTTCTTTCTCCTCCTTTCTCCCTATGTCCAGGAAGGATAGCTTCTTTTTTGTTTATAAATAACCACATCCTATTTATTGCCTCCATTCATTGCTGCTTTTTCCTGTTAAATATATTACAAACTGTGCTGAAATCTTATATTTCTCAGTTCACTTTCCATGTCTATATGCTCTCTTTATCTTCAAGATGATAATAATAAAAGTCATAAAAATGCACCCCCAGAGCTCCTCTTATTTGGCAATCACATATCTGGCATATTCCATAAACCATTACCTAGTTATCATAATAACACTGAAATGGAGACATTGATGTTTTCAGTATGAAGATGAGGTTAATTCAGTATGAAAAGGGTTAAAAGTTTAGCGTGAAATATCCAGCAAATGTCAGTGTATGAGTTTTTTTAAAAAAAATCCTGGTAAAGCCCAAACCAAAACTTTCCCCTATACTTTATGAATCACATTAAGAAATTAGTCAAAAGGACACTCAATTCAAATGAACTTTAAAAACATATTTAGAAGAATTCATATATTAAAATATGCCATACAGTTAATTTCAAGTCTTCTGGGATTGCTAGCTGACTCCATACAATTTGAATCTGTAACCACCCTGCTGGCCACATCATTAACAATGCACATGTCTGGCAATAGGCCCTTGCTATAAGTATCCCAGGCTAATGTTTTTTGAGATGGCCTTGAAAATAAAAACATGAAACTTAAACACAAAAGGGGATGTTTTGAGTATACATCTCTGAATATTTTCCATCCATCTTTCTATCTACCCCTATATCTATCCTTCCTTTTTATAGGAGAGATAGAGAAGAATTTTACAATTATATATTCACAGAAGTCTTGTCAACATAGCCTGAAAAAGTCAATGTAAATGCTGAACTGTTCAAGCCATTCATGCTCTAGACCTTATCCAAAATATTGCACAAAGTTACAGCCATGGCTTTTCTTCCCTTCCTTCCTTCCTTCCTTCCTTCCTCCCTCCCTCCCTCCCTCCTTTCTTTTCTTTTCTTTTCTTTTCTTTTCTTTTCTTTTCTTTTTAAATTGGATATTTTCATTATTTACATTTCAAATATTTCCCCTTTCCAGGTCTTCCCTTCTGAAACCATCTATTCCATTCCTCCTCCCCCTGCCTCTATGAGGGGGCTCCCCCACCCATCCACCCACTCCTGTTTACCTGCCCTGGTATTCCCCTACACTGGGGCATCGAACCTCCTCAGGCCCAAGGGCCACTCCTCCCACTGATGTCCAAAAAGTCCATTCTCTGCTTATATGTGGCCAGAGTCCTGTGTCCCTCCATGTGTATTTTTTGGTACCTGGTCCAGTCCCTGTAAGCTCCAGGGGGTCTGGCCTGTTGACACTGTTGCTCCCTCCATGGGGCTGCAAACCCCCTGGCTCCTTCACTCCCTTCTCCAACTCCTCCATCTGGGACCCTGTGCCAAGTCTTTTAAATGTGTGCTTTTTATCTCTTTTCAAATGATTGTGCCTCAGCTCAAACACTTGCTATTTTATTTGGTGTGTGTATGAGGGGGTGTTACCCATAACCTTGTTTGAATAATATACACCTCTCTTCCACCAAATAACTTTGTTGTAATCCTATATTTTGAGGTACATTCAATCATCTTTAGGTGAACCACTTTTCTAATGCTGTGACCCTTATAGATAGTTCTTCATGTTGTAGTGACCTCCAACCCTAAAAGTATTTTGTTGCTATTTCATAGCTCTAACATAACTACTAATATGATTTGCGATATAAATATCTAATATATGACTTGTGAAAGGGTTATTACAACTGCAAATGTGTCATGACCCACAGACTGAGAATCATTTTCTTATACTGAGACAAACAGTACATACCATTCTAGTATCTATTTAAGTCACTGTCTGCAGCACTTTATGTTGTGACCCCTATAACACTTAATATGGATTTGATTCTGAGAAGGATAAGTTAGAATAACTCAGAGGGATTCTGGGAACCTAGGTCCTACCTTAAGATAATTGAACTGCTTCAGTTAATCATTGTGACTGAACTTGTGCACTTGATTAGGGCTAGATGAGTTCACTAAGATCAATAAAATCTACCTACTGTCTTACTGAACATTATACTAAGTGTATATCATATATATATACTAAGCACAATACTGAGTTTTATATAAAGCTGTGAAATGCTTGGTGGTACAGCTTAAATCTCAAATTTATCAAGTCTCGGTGATAATTGCCTTCAATGTTTGCAAGACTAGGCTATTATACTGATATACTGATAAAAATTGCTATATATTAATAAAAATTGTTTATATTTTTATATTTAACTGAACAGTTTTCAAAATTAAATTGTCATGCTTAATATAATTTTTTTTAATTCTCTAATCTTTTTCTAATAGTCTAGACTTTATCCCACTTCCGGTCTACCCTCTGATTGTTCCATGTCTCATACCTCCTCCCCACTCCTGTCTCCAAGAGGCTGTCCCCCACCCACATCCCCACACCACCCCATCAGACTTCCCCAATCCCTGGGGCCTCAAGTCTCTTGAGGGTTATATGCATCTTCTCTCACTGAACTCAGGGCAGTCAGACTTCTGCTCTATGTATGTTGGGGACCTCATATCTGCTGGTTTATGCAGCTTGTTTGGTGGCTCAGTGTCTGAGAGATCCTGGGGGTTCAGGTCAGTTAAGACTGCTGGTCTTGCTAAAGGGTTGCCCTCCTCCTCAGCTTCTTCCATCTTTTCCCTAACTCAACCACAGGAGTCAGGAGCTTATGTCCATTGGTTGGGTGTAAATATCTGCATCTGATTCTTTTAGCTGCTTGTTGAGTTTTTCAGAGGGCAGTCATAATAGATCCCTTTTTGTGAGTTCACCATAGCCTCAGTAATAGTGTCAAGGGGCCTCCCCTTGAGCTGGATCCCAATTTGAGCCTTAATTACAATATAGTTATAACAGTTTTTCTTACTTTTACTCTCTCTCTCTCTTTCACATTTCCTGTACTCTACTCATTCCCTTCCAAACTCATTACATCTTTTTCTTGAATTGTTACTAGTACTACCACCACCACCACCACCACTACTACTACTACTACTCCACACACACACACACACACACACACACACACACACAGACACACACACACACACACAGACACACAC
>NC_034595.1:30842927-30850254 GCF_900095145.1 Mus pahari | reverse complement strand
ATAATATTTCAGGAATATCTACTTGAAATTAGAGAACCAACTACAGAGCTTATCTTGAAGAGACTAACTCTCCTTTTCTCAAAGGTTGTTAGCTGTCTCCAGTTCTTAGTCTAGGAGTGGAACCCCATTAAGGTTGCCCTGCCAAGAAACCATCCCTTTTAGTATTACTGTGTTCAGATGTTGTTTAGGCAGCTCTATGGTAGTAGCATGTGGCTTCCCTGTGTTTTCCATGAACAAAGACTTCCTTACAGGCTCTTTTGCTTCTTTTTCTGTGATGTTCTATGAGCCTTGGATGTAGAAGGTATGCTGTTATTTCCACTGGATCTGAGCATCTCAGAATTAGTTTTTCACTGATTTGACCAGTTGTTCTGATTAAAGAGGAATGAAAAATATTGTTCTGTTTTGTGGTTGTCTCTATCCACTGGGAGAGAAGTTTCCTTGATGATGGGTAAGAGGTATGCTTACACATTTACCTCTGTATATAAAAACAAGTATTTAGACTGCTGCAGCTAGGGATTATGCCTGTTTAGTAAAGTGGTTGCAAATATCCTCCTGAAAAACCATAAACTTCCTAGCCCAGAAAAGTTAGGGCAACTTCAAATCTCAGACACAATTTCTTTCCTGGTACATGGGCCTTAATCCAATTATACGGCTGTTGGCTAATTCAGATTTAAGAGTGCCACTATTGCTTTGTGGTTGTTTGAATGAGAATTTCCCCCCACAGGATTATGTATGTGTGGCCATGCTGGAGAGAAAGTCCATCACAGAGTTGGAAGGATAAGGTTTCCAAAGCCCATGTCAGCCTCTGACTCTCTCGTTTGTCTCTCTCCTTGAAGATCAGGATGAAGCTCCTCTTTATGCTGGCACCACACCTCCCTATCACCATTCTCCCTGCCATGATAATACTGAAACAACCCTCCAAAACTGTGAAAAATAACCAATTAAATGCTTTCCATTATAAGAGTTGTCTTGTGTCTCACCGGCGGCACAGCTGGTAGGACTATTGGTTGCTTCCCTCCCTTGACAGCTCGTTTAGTACCTTCTGGGACTATAAAATCTAGTCTACAGGAAAGAGGCTTTCAGGTCATATCTAACCCAGATGATGAAAGAGACTCAATTTTGTTTTGTCTTGTTTTGTTTTATTTATTTATTTATTTATTCTTTATGTTTTTAAGACCCTTAGTCCTTATTGTAAATTTGCTTTCATGAAACTTTTGCATGAATTCCCTCTTGATTGACATGCCCTTACCAAGACTCAGTATTGGAAAATAAAATTCTAAGGATTAAAGATCAAATATAATGAAAATGACCATAAGTTTTTAATCCATCAGGGATTTATTTTGGAATAAAACATAATGTAGGAATGCATTTTATTAGACTCTTATTACACTGCCATTTATGGATTAATCCACTTGGTCATCCTGCTCATGTAAAATGCCAGTTGGAGTTTCATTAACTGAGTAATTATGCCCTCCCGGCTAAACACATCATGCATGTGCCTACCTATACTGATACTCGCAGTTTTTACTATATTCCTTTATTAATAGAGCTTATGAAATTTTAGTGATTGGGAGAGAGAACTCCCTCCATTATTTACTGCATATTTGTATGTGAACACCAAAAAAAAAATATTTAGACTGCATTTTCAAGTTTAATTTACATTCCTAAATTAAAAGTGGGGATTAGGATGGTATTTTGCCTTTACAGTATTTGAGGAAGGGTATGATGTTTCTATTTAGTTAACATAAATTATCTTTGTCTTTACCTTCTACAGATAGTGTACAGTGTTTTTAAAAGATAATGATCCCATTGGTGAATTTGTCTTGTTCCCACGTTAAACAGATATGTCCTTAATACTGAACCATGTGAAAAAAGTCTTAAAGCAGCCTTGAGGATATTTTCTAAGAAAGTATTCAAGTTATTTTCCCTTTCTTCTGTTATTCTTGTGATTTCCTAAGTTTTTTATATAGATTTTATAGGAGTTAAGTTGCTCTGGATGTTTGTGTGTTAAATGTAATACAATTAATATTTTGTAAAGTGAACAGTCATTTTTCATTCCTAGAATAAAAAGTTTTCAGTTTAAGAATTATTGTCAAATATTAAATTTATCCAGACAACTACATAAACTTTCTCTTATTGATCTACTAATATGATAAATGAAAATAATAGAATATATAGAATTAAACACCTTTTTAAATTTTAATTTATTGATAGGTTTATATGTTTACAGTTTTTAATATATATTTATGTATGATGTTGGTTTATAATTTTCCTTTAATATAGTACACACTTAGTTCTAATACTAATTCATATAAATGATATCAGAGAAATGAAGCATAAAATAATAATTTATTAAATTGCTTATTTTAACATATTGTTTGAAATTTATCCATATAGAAGAAACCATTCCTTTAATGAGAAAAATCCTTTTAGTATGATGTTCATAAAACATTAACACTGGAAAGGTAAGGAAAACATACTTCATTTGAAATGTTTTCTGTCTTTGTTTCTATTTTAAGAATTATTAAGTAAAATTATTAGACATTCAATAAAAAATAAAAGAAGTTTTTATGTTACAGAGACAATTCATAGAAATTAAGATTAAAACAACAATAAGAATTATATCAGGAAAACACCAGAAAAATTATGATGATATTAAAGTCAACAATTGTACCTGAAAACCACAGAAAAAAAAGAGATAACTTTTAAAAATCACCATTAAAGTTATACATTTAAGAAACAAACAAAAAATAAAATAAAGTTATACATTTTGTTAAACTTTGTATAATGTGTGTGTGTTATATTAAAGGGCCTTTTTTCCCAGCTTTCTATCAATTTATTAAAATAATGTGTGTTGGGCTTCAGTTTATTTTATGTTCATTCTAGTCTCTTCTCATCCTTAGAGTAAAATGTAGATTTTCCTTTTCAGGCTCAATTCTAGAATATCTTCCAAGTAACCTTTTAAGGGTTAAAAAAGTATGTAGACATGCTTTGAAGGATAGGCACCCTAGAGCTCACTAGCAAGATCAGTATTAAGTACTGTTTCTGTTAAGCATTTTCATTGACCATGTTTGTATCAAACATACAAAGTGTTCCAAAATTAACTATTTCATTTTGGGGGTGCATGAGCTGGCACATGTCTGTAATTCCAACACTTGGGAGGTAGAGACAAGTGGATCTTTGTGAGTTTCCAGGTAGCAAGAACTTCAAAATATGATCCTATCTATAAACAAACAAACAATTGCATTTATACATAGTTGAATAATTACACAACACATGCACTGTGGTTTTCAAGATTAGTGGATGTAGTTTTAGAAATTTAAAAATTATTTTTTAAAAATGTTATTGGTTCTTAAAGAGTTTTATACAATATCTTCTGATCATATTCACCTACTTATCCAACACTTCTCCAATTCATTCTATCTTACCAACCCACTTAACTTTGTGTCATTTTTCTTTTAATCTCTCAAGACTAATTTTATGCTGACTAAATATATTTCAAAGTCTAGTCTTCTACTTAAGAGTGATCAACTTACTTAGGTTTGCACATAGACAAAACAGCCTCTCCCTCTTCCAGAAGCTAGTATCAACTCCATGTCTTACAGAGAGATTATGTGTCTAATTCCTGTCTCCTTGGTAGAAATAGTGATAGATTGGTTGTATGTGAGCTGTTGCAGTGGCTGTGTGTTGGTATGTGCAGCTGCCGTCCTGTGTCCCGAGGAGCTCTCTTCTAGTCATCCAGCAGTGTGAAATTCTTTCTGTCTCCTCTACCAAGACGATCACCTGAGCCTTGATTTCATTATGAAAACAATGAGACAGGGGTCTGATGAAGTCATTAAAAACACTTAAAAATTTTTACTGAAGAAAGATAAATACTCTTTTCATATGATCTCTTTGTAAAATTGTACATTTTTGATCCACGAACAGTCACTTTACATCATGAAAAGTTAGGACTATTGTTTATACTTCCTTGATTTCATTAACTATGGTAGTTTTTTATATCAATATATAGTACAGTCAAATATATTTCTAGTCAGTGACAGATGTTGCTTTTGGAAATTGAGAATGCATATAATGTTTTCAAACTGATTTATATTGTGATAGTAACAATTATAAATATAAAAATCAGGTTTCTCAAGTTCAAATCCTGTTTCTGGCATTTACTAATAATTTAGCCTGAGACATTTTTAGTTTTATTAACCTCACCATAAATTTTACAATCACCTATCTCCTAAAATTCTTAAAGTATGAAAATTGAATAACTTCTATATTCTAACCATTTAATAAATGCTACCTATTATTGCAATCATTTTAGTAATTAAAACATCCTAGCAGCTAGTGATTTTTTTTCTAATACTACAGAGGCTAGATAAATCAGACAATAGACTTTCAGGTATAGACATGCATATTCAAATCTTCAAAAAATGAGACCAGGAAGAGGAAGAGAAGGAGGAAGAGACAGAGGAGGGGGGAGGAAGAGAAGGAGGAGGAGGAGGAGGAGGAGGAGGAGGAAAAGNGGAGGAGGAGGAGGAGGAGGAGGAGGAGGAGGAGGAGGAGGAGGAGGAAAAGAATTTTTTTCTTCAGCTCAAGGTGATCTGGGTATATCAGGGCCTGAATAGTATTTTGAATGCACAGCACTTCTGCTGTTAAGTTAGTGGAGGAACTTTCTACATTTTGTTCACCTTAGAAATATGTGCTGCGCCTTTAACAATGTTAAGTTATAAACTGATTTATTTTCACAGCATGTCAGCATATTATTAGTTACTTTTGATGTTATTTTTGATGTTTGTAATTTTAAGGAATATTTAATGAAAGGAAATTTGAGAAGGTTAAAGTTGCATGAGCTGTTATTCTGATAATAATTATACTCTTAAAGGATATAAAATAAAATACAGTAGTTAAGGCATCTTCAGATGCTCTGCTAGGGATGCTCAAGTGCACTTTACTTGTTTCAGTGTCTACAAAAACATTCATTGTTCATTTATAGACACTAAAACACAAATGTTTATTTACTGTATTTCTATTTAGTAGATTATATGCTTCATAATGATGCTTTTTTTATTCACTGTTTTGTGTCATGGTGAATATTGTCAATCTGACATGTTCTCGAACCATATAGGATGCAAGACTCTAGGCATATGTATAAGATACCACAATCCACAATCAAGATGAAGAGAAAACAACAGACATGCCACCAGTATTTTGAAACGTTAAAGTTCACTAAAAGTGAGATTTATACTCTCAAGACTATACCTCCTAAATCTTTGCAAATTATTCCATCAACTAGAGACTATGTATTGAGACATAGTATACAGAGGGTCTTCTTGTTCAAACCATAATAAATAACAGTGCTATGGTTTCCTGTCCATCGTGGACTGAACCTTTCTTTTCATGCTGTTTTTGTTGGCTATATTTTTAGGGTAACAAACAAAGCAACTACCTCAACCTGCCACAGTTACTATACCAGAAAAGTTACTGAGGCATGTAGAAGGAATTGTGAAAGAGCTGTTTAATAATAAGGCAGAATATCTGTTATCTTTTGCTTCTCAATATTAGTTGTGCTATCTGGCCATGATTTAATTTTGCTGCCTCAGAATAGTATTTTCATTAGTAAATTAGATGTCTTATTGTAATGAAGTTATTCTTGTGCTGAATTCAATAACAAGAAGAGAAAAAGTCTAATGGGGAATTTAAACAGTCACATCAGTAGGAGGATCTGGAACAAATAAATTAGACTAAGATTGTGTGGGGAAATTCTCATAGAAAGAACTCATGGTTTTGATATGTACCTTTTAAAGGTTAAAGAAAGTTCACTGATATGTATGCATGAACTGTTGAAAGCAAATGGGCATAAATAAGAAACACAAAGTTGTGATATAAAGTCCAATCTAGGATATTCAACTTAAAATATAATTCCAACTGGATTAGAGAATTTTTATGGTTAATTGTTGGAAATTCTAGGGACATGGTGGTCTTTTTACCTTTTCTGGATAAAAGATATTAGAATGGATGAAACCATCACAGATCCTATATTTCTTAAGTTATATGCCTTTTGTTGGAAAAATTAAAAAAGAAATATTCCAGCAATGCAAGAGTATGTGTAAGTGAACTAAGGAATTTGGTGTGATGAGTCTGTTCCTTACCATACCTCCCTTGACTTCACTAGTTGGACGCATACAGACACCAGAAGGAATCTCTCAAACCTAAACTGAGCAGTAACTTCAATTCTCGCTGTTATAAAAAGCGAGGTCTTCTGGAAAATCCATAAGTCAGCCTCAGACAAGTGATGCTTAGCTATGGATTTATCAATCATGTTTTCGATATTCAATTAAAAATGAGTATCAGCTGCAGGATTTTTCTTGGGCCAAATAAATAAATTAAATAATAAATAAATAAATAAATAAATAAATAAATAAATAAATAAATAAAAGTGTCTGTCACAGTTGCCTTGCAATACGAATCATAATACAACAGAAAAATTTGGACTGTCTATCAATTCTGCAAAATTGATCTATTGTATTTATTATATCAATGTCATTATATGGATCACAAAGGAGAAAAGAGAGGGGTTATTTTTCTCGTATGAGATGGATATTCCAGAGTCTCTATGACTAACTACAATTATCAAAGGATAATTGATTCAATAAAGTCAACTGCAATGATTGACAGGTAAGGGACATGAGCAAGCTAATAACTACCAAACTTAAGATAAATTGTTGTGTTTTTGTCATATTCAGTTCTTTGAAGAAGAGAGGGTGCCTTCTTATAGGCTCATTGACTTAAATGGAGAACACATTTCATATTCTTAAATACTGCTTTTGTCTATGTACACAAAAAGCTGAGTGTCTTGAAAAAAGAACAGTTCTACAACAGCAAAAGCCTTGTTGAAACATTTGTACTGGAAAAGATAAACTGAACTTCCAATGAAAGCAATGCCCACTTAATGCTACCTGATGATGAAATAGAAGATATCACCATTGTAGTATCATGAGAGCTAGGTTCAAGTATAATTTGTGGTGGCAAGTTTTAATACCAATTCTACCACCCATAGATGTACAAAATGTCAACAAAGAAAAATATGCTCTTTTTAAATACAAATCAAATGAACTTAGTTCTAAGTTGACCCCATTAAATCTTTTTAAGCATCCTGTGATATTTTTCTGAATAGATACCTATTCTGACTGTTATTCTGCCTTTTCTCACTCTGACAGCTTTACTAACCAGGTGCATACAGAAAATGTCTTATCTATACTGTATTAGTCAGGGTTCTCTAGAGTCACAGAATTTACAGATAGTCTCTATATAGTAAAGGAATTTATTGATGACT
>NC_034595.1:30841386-30842724 GCF_900095145.1 Mus pahari | reverse complement strand
CAGACTATATCCCCCCTTTAGCCACAGATTTCCCAAGTATGCTGAAAATTAGATATATAGACTAGAGGTGCAAAGGAAAAGGTCATTGATTCATAGGTCTGAAAACGCAGAGTTTTCTTAGCCTCCTTCCCATCTTTTCCCAAGGTTGAAGCTCTTTTGATATCATTTATTTCAACTTGAACTTCAAATACAGTAATTTGAGAGCAGATATAACATCAGAGTTTCCTATACCATTTCAGAATGAGTGAAACCTGCCATTGTGACTTCCCAGTCCAAATTCAATAGAAAAGAAGAGTTTTCTAAATGGGATATTGTACAAAGTGCAAGATTCCCTCAGAGCCTGAGACTTTCTCAATGGCAGTGAAATCCTCATCTTATTTTTAAGAGACCTTTAATACAAGTATATGAAAAAAAGAGATGAAAAACTAAATCTTTCTTCATAGCTGTTGTATTTTCTACTATAATATCTGATCTATAATGTTGCATATATCATTACTACTCTTTTGGCTCTGATATGAATGGGGAGAATAAATGAACAAATAGCAAAGATATTTTGAAACTCTGCTATATAAATTGTTAAATCTGACTTTGCTAAATATTTTTCTATCTTATTAATTATTATTAAAATGACAAATACACTTGGAGGCACAATTGTTAAAAAAAAACAAATTGTTATTTTATATATTTCATATATATCCCAACTTTCTATCAGTCACATCTTGCTCTTGTTCAATTCCTTTTCTCTTTTATGCTCTATTAGTCAGGGCACACTGTTCATTAACTTATGCGGTTATTAGCCTAGGATTAGTCACAGAAGAGGGAATAATAATGTTTGCCATAACAAAGAGTATACACGAAAATACGATCATTATAATTTGTTTGTGTGTTTGTTTCTCTTTGAACTTTAATTGAGTAGTAAATTAACTCCTCTTGTAAGAATTTAATCATTTTGTTTCCAAGATGGAGAGGAGTGGTGGTCACTTCAAGGTCTTAGTTTTAAATCTACTTCACAGAGAATGGGGGAATGTGATTTGTATTCTAAAAGGTTTACTAAAAAATAAACAGAGAGCCACATTATTTTTTAAAAGTGAGGTGGAAGAAAACACAGCATTAATAACTGTATTAATACTGTGAATAGAAAGGTTGATCTATAAAACCACATTTTTATTAGATATTTTCTTCATTTACATTTCAAATGCTATCCCCTTTCCTAGTTTCCTCTCTGAAAGTCCCCTATACCTTCCTCCCTGCTTCCCAACCCATCCACTCCTACTTCCTGGCTCAGAGAATTCTGAAGATCCATGGTTGAAACTATATTTCAAACTTAAAGAAGCTAAG
>NC_034595.1:30781561-30841375 GCF_900095145.1 Mus pahari | reverse complement strand
GCATTCCCCTGTACTGGGGCATATAACAAGGGCGACACCTCCCATTGATGGGCGACTACATCTGCTAAATATGCAACTAGAGACACAAGCTCTGGGGGGGTACTTGTTAGTTAATGTTAAAACCACATTTTCTTATTTCTAGTTAGTGGAGAAAGTACTAAGACTAAATGGAAATAATTAGGGCACTTCTCAGCCTTGCTATTGAATAGTTTATTATTAAATATATGATACAGGCCTAGAACATGTAACAGATTCCATTTCTTCATGCTTGTCATTGAAAATGGAGATGAAATGCCCAATTATTATACAGGAGTCAGAGAATGTCATTTCCCAAGTGGCATAGAAACAGGAACAAGATTCATTAAAGACCACACGCTTCCATGAGGCGAAACCTGAATTCTCTAAAATAAGGACTTTGCAATTTTTCACTCACTTTCTTTTTCTGTCAGTGTTTGTAACTGTGCAGAATTGATTTTGAAAGAACTTTTTTAAGCTGAAGATCCTCTATAAAAATAAATTTCACCAAGAAAAATAATTGTTAACAAATATTAATTTATTGCCATACCAAATATAACAAATTATAATTATGATCAGTGCTAAACAGGAATGACCCCCAAAAACGAAACCTTCTGTGTAGCAGATGCAGTGCTGACTTTGAGGCCAGAGGACTGAATTCCACTCTCAGCAACTCAGTGTACCTCCCGGTTTGTTTCAGAGTAGTAATTGTGAAATTCTTCTCTAACAATAGCCCATTAGGTCATAGTTTCATGCTTCTTGGTTTGAGTAATCTCAAGAGAATTCTGAGAGTTCCTACACTGATAAAAAAAGGGCTACAAATGAGAAAAAAGCATCTTCATTGCTAAAAAAAATTCTTTTACTTTTAAAAATTAATTAATTTTATTGAAAATAAATTATTCTTTCCTGAAATACATCCTACCCACCATTCACTTCACTTCAATCCTCCCAACCTCCACTCTCCTACAGATGCCCTCCTCTTTGGTCCCCTCTTCAGAAAAAGTGAAGGCCTTTAAAAGACAATAGCCAAACAGGACAGAACAGAATACAATAAGACTAGACCAAAGCCCTCATGTTGAGGCTGAGACGGGCAGCGCAACAAGAGGAAAACAGTCCTAGGAGCAGGGAAGAGTCAGAGATAACACCTGCTCGCACTGTTATGACTCTCACAAAAACCACTCAGCTAAAATACCCGCAGGTAGACAAAATGTGGAGAATAAATCTAAATGGGAGCACTCTACAAAGTCTTTCCAAATTAGAGAACTGTGAACCCTGAAAAAGAGAGGAAGAAACATTGTAGGAGTCAGAGATGATGGAGGATACTAGGAGAACATGGTCCACAGCATCAATTAAGTAGGACACAGATGAGCTCACAGAGCCTAAAGCAACAAGCACAGGGCCAGTATGGGTAAGTACCATGTCCTCCAGACATACAATTACCAAATTTCAAAGCATGATTAAAAGCCAATAGGCTGTTACTATCCTGGATGTGTTTTATATTCCAATTATGTAAACTAGCATGCTATAACATAATATGTGGTTCCCACTGGCTAAATTAGATGAAATAATCAGTTACTAAAGGAAGCAAATATTTCAACTTTAAGAAGCACTAAAGCACAGAAGGCCAAAGCTTATCTTTGCTCCACAAAGAAATATTGGAAGCAATAATAGGATTGATTGCATATATGTGATGTTTGCTCATGTATAAAATGTTACCTGCTTTATCTTTAAGAATCAATGATCCATTATATAAACAGATATTCATTAAATGCATGCTGCTCATTCTTACCAAATACCTACTCTATCTATTAGCTGAGGTCAACATATTTCACTAACTAGGAAACCTGTGCTATGATTAAGTAAAAAGGTCACATTGAAAGCTTAAAATTTTTACACAATAAAATTGTCTTCTAAGACAAAAATGAAAATCTATTTTAGATTGGTTATATTTCTTGGTTACTAGAAGATATACTACAGCAGTTCACTGTCAGCTTATCCTACCAACTTTATTGTATATTCTGGTTGTCAGAAAATTGAAAAAGTAGGAAATTATGCAAGGATGATCAGATCTCTATGATCAGAGAAATGGTGTGCAAGGCTTGATCATACTGAAAAGATCCTAGTCACCTTTTCAAAAAGAATGGTATCTAATCAGATGTAACTGGATGATTCTAGACTACAACAGTCTGGAAAATACATACCTGTGATGCAATCCTCATTTTGTTCACTAAACATGTTCCATTTTGTTCATGTATTTAGAAAATATATTTTCAGACTCAGGCAGATTTCTGAATTCGAGGCCAGCCTGATCTGCACAATGAGTTCCAGGACAGCCAGGATTACACAGAGAAACACTGTCTAGAAAAATAGCAAACAAACAAGCAAACAAAATACATTTTGACTTATAAGGGTAAAACATAGTAAAATATACTTATCCTATAATGTTCACAAGCCATGATTTATATGTGTACATGGTCACATACACAGAATCTGAATCATCCCTATGTTCTCCTAGAAGTCTGAGTTGAGACTAGAAGTTAGATGACTGCTCAGCTCCTCACCCCTGCTATTCAGAGAACATAGATCTGAATTAAATACTTTCATTTGGAAAGGAAAACATATGTAATTTTTTATTCACTGCTCACTGGTAACACTACAACATCTGTAAACCAGTACTGGGCACTTAAACTTGAATATTTTCAGGATTTCTTTAATTATTTGTAGTCTTCTCTATGGAAGGAACTATTTTTTTCTAGAATGTTCTTCCTGACTATTCAATTTTACTATATATAAAGACGTTTGGGGGAAATTTTACCTCATGGAGTTGGAACCTTGCAAAATATGCCTGTACCTCAGAAAAGGAACTCTTGAGTTGTTTTATGCCCTAAAATGCCTTAATAGTTTCTTAAACAATCCTACTGTCCTCAAAATTTCATAACATCCTTAGTGGATGTAATGGTCAGATCCTGCTTTAGTAGAGACAATGATCATGTTTCCACCTACTCACTTTCATATTTAACGTCATGGTGGTTGTCTTGTATTCACTAGAAGATGGTGGTAGTTATGGAATTTTTCTGGACCATGCACCTGAAAACTTTTAAAGCTCTTTGTCACTCAAAAAATTACTTAAATTTGAAGCTTTGCTTACGATTTTTCAACATTGCAATGTGCCTCTGTCTCTCTGCTCAATTTAGATTAGTTCAGTCCTTAATATTATTTTTTTTTGTGATTACACAGAATTTAAACCAATAAAAAAAACCCTATAAACTGTTTAAAAACAGATCATTTTAAGCACTTCCTATACGCCTGTGACTGGTTTTTATTAGCTGCTCAGTAATCAACCATTTTGCCACTGCCTGGCAAAATCCACTTTCTAGTTCTGATACCCTTTTCTGACTTCTCTTGGCACAAGGCACAGAAATTGGATACAAATATACATGCTGGTAAAACACTCATGCACACAAGAGAAAGTAACTCTTATATTCCAGTTTTCCAGTATCATTTCTTGAACATGTTTCTATTCTTCAATGTGTGTTTTTGGCATCATATAGCTGTAATTGTATTGGGTCATTTTGAGGTCTTTATTCACTTGCATTTCATGCTTTTTTTTTTTTTTTTTTTTTATGTCGGAACCATATTCTTGATTACTATGCTTCTGTAATGTGGCTTGTAATCTGGAATGGTAATCCCTTTTTCACAGTTCATTTTATTTGGGTTTTCTTTAGCTGTCTGGGACCTTTTCAAGTTCCATATGCATTTTAGATTTTTTTCTATTGTTGGGATAAATGGGTGTCTACATAGAAGAATAAAATTAGACCTGAGTTTATCACCCTAAAAAAAAATTAACATTGAATTGATAGGAGACCCTAACATGCAATCTGAGAGGCTGAAACTTCTAGAAGAATACTTACATAGTACCCAACAAGATGTAAGTGTAGGGAAGGATTTTCTGAGTAAGACTGCCTTTACCAAGGAATTAATGTCAACAATCATTACATGGAACCTCAGAAAACTAAAGTGGAAGTGGAAATTTCTAGTTCTTTTGGAAAGTGAGTTAGGTCAGATGATGTTTTGCTGGGTCACAGAGGTTGAAAAGATGTCTTGCTAAAGCAAACACAGGAAGGGATGTTTCTGTGTAGCAGACACAGGTGAAAGGATGTTTTGCTATAGCAGACACATGAAGGGATTCCCTAGAATGGAGGATAAATGCAACGACACAAACCGTGGAAGAGAGCATTGGTTGGCTTTGCTCTACTTTGTTGTTCTTCATTAACAGCCTGCATGCATTGGTTTGCTTTAAATAGCATTGTTGAGTCCCACTTCTGAGAGGTAACAATGCCAATGAGAGAAACTCACCAAATAACTGCTCGTGAGATTTCTGTGGCACCTGTTGACTTGATAGCTTTGCTTCAGAATGGTTGGTGAGCCTGGTGGTTTCTTCAGGATTGAACTACAACTGCTGGTTCATGCCTAGTGTCTGCCTGCTGAGAGGACTGGTCTACAGCTGCTGAGTTTATATTCCGTCTTTGCTATGGGAATAAACTGCTGCCTAAGACCAAGTATGCCCCCAAAAGTACTATTTCTAAACAGGTCAACTTCCCCATATCCTAATAATTTTTCTCTTTCACTACATTTCCTGGGTGGTGGGAAAGAGGAGAAGTTAAGCTTATAAATAGAAGGTTACAAAATTATGCAAACAATCGGTACGAAATAATTAAGTGAAGATAAAACTGACAGAATTGGAGAGAATCTTTGCCATCTATGGTGGTGATAAAACTGATAAGACCCAAGGAAACAAGTGATACAATTAAAACCAAGCTAGAAATCTAAATAGAGAGTCCCCAATAGAAGAAATGAAAATGGCTAATAAACACTTCAAGAAGTATTAATAACCCTTATCAAATTAGAGAAATATAAATTAAATCAGTTATGAGATTTTTATCAAACACTATTCAGAATTCTTAAGATTAACAAAACAATTCACAAATACTGGTAAGACTTTGGAAAAAGGGTAACATTTGTTCACTGTTGGTGGGAATATATACTAATACAGTCATTTAGGAAATCCATACAAAGAATTCTCAGAAAATAATTCCATGTAATATGGCCCAGATATGCCACTTCTTAATGTATTCTCAGAGGACTTGACATCTTACATCAGAGAAACTTCATTAGTGATAATTACAATTGCTACAATCACAATACATAAAAATGCAAACAACCTAAATATTCTTCAACTAATGCGTGGATAATGAAAACATCTCTAATTTCTCTCTCTCTCTCTCTCTCTCTCTCTCTCTCTCTCTCTCTCTCTCTCTCTCNTCTCTCTCTCTCTCTCTCTCTCTCTCTCTCTCTCTCTCTCTCTCTCACACACACACACACACACACACACACACACGCACAAGGGAATACTATTTCACTGAAAATAAATATCAATCAATGAAAATTTCAGGAAATCATAGACCTAAAAAAGATTGTATTTATGAGGTAACCCAGCCCTGACAATACATAATTTGTTAAAGTCAATAGATTGCTCCCAGGAACTGATATCATGGTCTCAGTGCAGAAGACAACACCTATACAAGTCATTGATATCTGGAATTTATGCTGGTACCTACACAAAGCTTTTATCCATTCTAGTATGTTTGGTATTGTAACATACTTGGCACATTGCCAAGTAGAGAAGCGTAACACCAAGACATCCACAAACCCTTTGATCTATGATGGTATCCTACCTGCAACTATGATATTTCATTGTGTTCTATCTCCCTTCCTTTGAAATGTCTCCTCCATTCACTCTTCATAATCTCCTAGTCCATAAGCTTATTTCAAATACACACACACATGCACACGCACACACACTAAAATCTAGTATCCACAAGTATGAAAAAATGTGCAATAATGGTCCTTCTGTAACATCACACTCTGAATGATTTGAATTATCATCAACTTACAATTCAATTCAATTTATATTAAAGAGCAATAGTGATTAAAACTAGCATGGTATTGCATAAAATCAGATATATTGACCAATACAATAGAATTAGTACCCATTCATATGTCAGCTCATAACAACCCCATTTATGGCAATGAGGCCAAAACTACATATTAGGTAAAAGATAGCATCTTCAATAAATAGTTCTGGACAAATAGTCTAAGTATTCATAGAAAAATAAAAAGATGAAAGTATATTGTTATGTCTCTCTCTCTCTCTCTCTCTCTCTCTCTCTCTCTCTCTCTCTTTTTTTTTTTTTTTTTACAAAAATCAACAGGATAAAGGATGCCCTCATAGATGATCTTATATCATGAATCTGATAGATAAGAAAAAACCTGGAAAAGACTTTTGTAACAGGATTTTGATAAAGAAGGCATTACGTTCAACAGTTAACATATGGGACTTCCTCAAAATTAAAAGCCTCCATAAAATTACAAATGGCTAAGAAATATTTTTTTTAACTGTTTAACATTCTTCTCCACAACATAATACTTTTATTAATCATTTGGGAATTTCATACAATATACCCCCGTCATATTGACTTGCCTATCCTCTAAGTTCCAACTTATTACCCTTGCCCTCTCAACCTGTGAACAACAACAACAACAACAAAAAGTAAAGAAAAAATCATCAAGTCCAAATAGTGTTGTTCATATACTCAATGGAGTAAGTACAAGCACTTAAGTGACCAGAACTTGAAGAAAATTGAGTTTTTCCCCCAAAATCACCACCAAAGTCATTAACAGTGAAGAGCTACACTTCAACCTCTTTATCATAATTTTTTAAGATTCCCCTCAATAGCTTCTTTTCTAGACAATTTTTTGTAGTGTGAGATTTGTCACAGATACATTCAAGGTCTCTCCTCAGTTATAAGTCTGCAGTCATTGAAACCACTGCAAAAGAAGCTTTCTTACCCATAGCAGTCACTGGCAACATATGGCACTACCATATCCATTGGAAATGGCAAAAGTCATGAAGGGAGTACTGCTGCTTGACCCAGTTCCAGCAACGCTGAGCTGATGTTGCAGTCACTATTATTCTGTCTCTCCCATTTTACATTTTGGTCTCTATGTAGTGCATTCTTGGGGCCTTTCTCCATTTAATTCATTTTGTATCTTTTCCTAAGAGAATTATGTCTGATTTTTTTTTTATAAAAGTCTTAAACTTATTATCCTTTGTGCTTCTAAGGAAATATTTTATCTGGTCTTATTTGGAAGTCTTTCTTATGCCCTGAAGATTGTGATAAATAAGCAGAAAACTAGGAATTTATAAATGAGGCCATGACACCAGGAATATTCTTGGGATATCTACCCCTATGCAAATTCAAACAATCATTGTTGCTGAGATAAGCAGACTAACTCTAGCTGGCCAAGAGAATTAGTAACAAAGTAAAAGCTCTGTTACAATTTGCTAAAATGTCTCTAAAAATCTAGTTTAGAGATAGGGAATCATACAGGCATATCTCTGGAGGAATAGAATTTAGTAAATAAGATAGATTGACTAAAATAAACTTTTCCTACTTAATAGTATAGATGTTGAATTGATACAGTAATTGGAGTTAGTTATTAGTATTTGCTATTCATAAAAAGACCAGTTCAGATATTTTATTCCTCTGGAGGGCTTTAAAAATGTAAATACTTCCAGCCTTAAAACAGGCTGTCATGTAATAAATGTGTTTGCTTTAGCAGAGACATTCTTTAGAATCTTTGGATTGGAGTTACAGGGCTAATAATAAAAAATACAATCTGTTCTATTTGTACTTTCTAATTGTGACTGAACTGGTAATACTGGAAACATAATGAGAAATCAAACACATGTCCAGAGAAAAATGATGTAATCTGTATTTCTTAGATAATCACTAGTCTGTCTTTTTTCTGTGAAACTTGTATGAATAAAGAGCAATGTGATTTTGAGTCAGTCAGAGCTGCAAGATTCCCCTGACCATCATTCCTGATTCATTTTTTCCATCCTGGCATCCTTATCTCTTTTCTGGGTCACTCTGTCAAGTGACCAGCAAAGGCCCTTGGCAAGCTTGGATCTTGGATTTTCAATATGGTTTTGTGTGGCAGCACTGATCATGGACATCAACCTGGTTTCCAGTTCAGCTGTTAAAGGCTAGGATCACACTACAAGTACTTAACATTCTTAGCTATCAGAGAAATGCAAATTGGAACTACTTTGAAATTTTATCTTACCCCAGTTAGAAGCTCTAAGATTCACAAACAAAAATCTAATGACAACAAATGCTGATTTGGATGTGGGGAAAGGAGAACTCTAATTCACTGCTAATGAGAGTACAAACTGTATCTGCCACTATTACTTACTATGGAGGCTACTCAAAAGCTAAAAATAGGCTTATCATATGATTCAAATATTGCCACCTTGGGGAATATCTCCAAAGGAATTTGTCCTGCTACAGAGATTTTTGCTCATTCAGGCATGTTTCTGCTATATTCATAATACCAAGGAATGTAAGCATTCTAGATGTCTATCAATTAATGATTGCATATTAAAAATATTTTACATATACACAAGGAAATATTAAGCCATAAGGAATACTGAATTTAGCAGATTAGTGCTCCTGGTTAGGCTGAAAATAATCATTCTGACTGAGATAATCCTGAAATGGAAAATCTACATATTCCTTTTCATATACAGATGCTGCATTTGAGTTTCTAGATAGCTGTGTTAAAATTGCACTGCTTACAAAGTTTATAAAAGAAGTTACATGGTAGTTGGTAGCTTTCAAGACAGGGGGGAATCATATGCAGAGGGGATGGAAGTGAAAGTATGAATAAATAAAAAATGAAGGGTTAAATGGAACTTGGAAGTTATCATAGAAGATGGAGTGTATGGTTAGAAATAACTAACATTAATGTCTTTAGAAATGATATATAGAAAATATCCTTGCTGAATATTTTGAAATATGAAATGAGTGAAGTGAAGTGGCCCTTAACACGGGGAAACTGCCTCCGCAGACACCAAAGGCTTATCAAATAAAAAGCCCAGAGCCAGGAACAGAATAGCACTTTTCTTGTTGCTGTTCAATGGGCTGCTATAGACTGTCTACCCAAATATTACTGGATATTGCTATGGATCTTGTTTACACCACACAATTTGCTGTCAAGACCCCGTTTTTGAAGACATCACATATTTAAATCATAGCACATGGAGAAATAAGGCTTGTACTCAGATGAAATCTTCATCAGGTTGGTTGACAGTGGTTGAAGATTCTATTTATATTACATGGGAGAGCAATAATCAACCATCACTCATAACAAATTAGGAAAACTATGAAATTTATGAGCTATTATAAAAAGTGGTCCTAGTATATATAAGCACTGATGTAATAATGGTATGAGTGTTATGAGGGCAACCAACTACTTCCTAATTGGATTTAAAGTCTTCTCCACCACATGGAACTCATGCTTTATATGTTTATATAAGAACCCGTAGGGCCAGATAAATCATAGGTCCTAGAAGAGACTCTAAAAGCTGTATTCTTTTAAATGACATTAAACTGTTTCCTGAGATCTTATTTTTTCCTATAGATTAGTGACTATCTCAACCCTTATCCATGATATGATATAATCAGTCTATAGTAATCATTAATATGCTGCTTAAAATAAACAGAAATATGCATGCTCAAATAATCATTTACCAGTCATGATTCTACTTTAAATTAGGCAAAGCACTATAATTACAGTGGTAAAACAAATAGGAATAGAGGCATTTCAAAATGCTGATAGATTGACACGGGGCAGAAATGAATTAGTGAAGAGAGTGACTTGCTTACTCTCATCTTTCATGGCATTCAAAAATCACATCATTCCTTGTACAAATCTGTGTTAATGTAGTTCTCTGTGGGTGGGGCAGTGAGCCAAGGTTCAGATTCTTTGGTACATGTGTTTTGTTTTATATTTTTAGTAACTGAGAACAGATCTTTAATACAGTTTCAAACTAAAACAACAATCTCAGAAATCTGAGAACTCCTCCCTGTCTTTACATTACTCCCCAACTGCACAACTTTAAACAAGCTACATTGTTTCAAAAGTATTAACCAGTAGAGTTTGGAGTAACAAAGGGAACAATAGCTTCTGTTCTTTATCACAGATTTGTAATGGGAATTTCCAAGACATTGAAAGCAGTTCTAAGCTTTATATCAATATAACTTTACACTGATTTGAATGAGCACGGCGTTCATAGATTCATAGGTTTGAATACTTGGTCAGGAAAGAGTGGCATTATTTGAAAGGATTAGGAGCTGTGGTCTTGTTGTAAGAAGTGACACTGGGAATGGACTCTGTGGTTTCAGACACCCAAGCCAGGTTTAGCTCTTTCTTCTTGCTGCCTGTGGATACGGACATAGAACTCTCAGCTATTTCTCCAGTATAATGTCTGCCTGCCTGCTGCCATGCTCCACGTCATGGTGATAATGGACTAAGCTCTGAACTGTAAGCAAGCAAACATTAAATGCTTTCTTTTTTAAGAGTTGCTGTGTTCCACCTGACTCAAACAGATGCAGATACCCACAGCCAAACAATGGATGACGCTTGAGGATTCTTACAGAAGAATAGGGGGAAAGATTGTGAGTCTGGAAGGTGATAATAACTCCACAGAAAGACCAACCGAGTCAACTAATCTGGACCCTCAGGGGTCTGAACAACCAACAAAATAACATATCCAGGCTGCACTTAGTCTCCCCAAGCATATGAGACAGATGTTCAGCTTGACCTTAGTTTGGGTCCTGAACAACTGGAGTAGGGGTTATCCCAAAGCTGTTGCCTGTACCTAGGATATTTTCTACTATCTGGGCTTCCTTGTCTGGCTTCATTGGGAGAGGAAGTAACTTGCCTTGCAGAGATTTGAAGTGCCATGGCGGGGGTGATACCCAGGGGTTTCCCCATCTGTTCATAAGAAAAGGGAAGGAGGATGGAAAAGAATACTGGGATGGGATGACCTGAAGGAGATCAGTGAGGGGATATAAAGTGAATATGCAAAAAATTCAATTCAATTAAATTAAATTAAAAAAAAGAGTTGTTGTAGCCATGGTGTCTCTTCCCAGTAATGCAACATTGACAGGATAAACTATAAGCTTCCACCATTCTAAAATCAAGTTATTGTATCATATTTAAAGTTTTCCATTTTTAATTATTATTTATATCCACGCTTAAGTATCTGGTCATAAATTGGGCATTTGCAACATTCTCATTTTTTTATACTTTTTTTCTCCTGGTAAATTACTTCTATATTTTTTTCTCTAACGTATAAAATGCATTTACAACCTTGCCATAGGAAGACAGGCAATGTAATAAAATATATAAAATGTATATCAAAAACTCAAGATGAAAGATATAAGTGATTTGTAGTACAACCTGTCATGGAACCACTGAACATTAGAAAATACATAAGATATGTGCAAGAATCAATATTAAAATTATGCTTAGTGAAGTTTTTGTAGGGAATAGTGACACTCAGTCTAAATTTCATATTTTGCAAATGGATCTGAGAGGCAACTGTCATTTTGAGATCTTTAGCAACAACATTTATTTTATTCTGTGAAATGTTATGTGAAGAATATAACTGCATTAGCTCCTTTTTATCGGGATGCCCAAGATATAATTGCCATATTTCCTTCAATTTAGGTTTATTTGTTTTGATCAGAGAATTCCAAGTTTAACTCAAGCCCATATTGAAATATCAGTGATAATGGATGTCATGTGGTCTCTGAGGTCAGTCCAAGGTCACCAGAAATAACTCAATTTTAGCTTAATCCATGTAAGATATAACTAATGACAACGTGATTAATTTCAGAACACTACAGAAGTCTAGTTTCATTATGGGAACATGAACATAATAGCATATGCGAAAAATGGCAAAGTACTGTGAGCATCTCTCATAAATGACTGTGTCCTCCTGGACCCTAATGTGACTTTTCCTCAATGATTTAAAAAAGTCTTTTAATATGCACAGACCTGGTGGAATAATAATTAATGTCACTGAATACAACTGCTCAACTGCTCACATTAAAGCCTGTTCTAAAGACAGGCTAAAATATAAACATAAAATCCACATACATGTTCCACATTTGTGAATAATTTTCTGATTAACAAAGTAAGTCCATTTCCAATATTATATTGATAAATGTTACTGTTATCTTAGACAAACATTTTTTAGATTCCTCCTATGTATTTTAAACCATATAATTTTTTTTTCTCTTAAAATAGTAAATGGTCACTGATCTTTCCCTTGCATATTGAAAGAAGCACATCATAGCTATGAACTTTTATTAGACTTAACAAGCCAAAAGCACATGGAAGCTGACAATCAGCATTCATTCTCTGTTCATATTATTTGCTACTTGCTTGTTTGAAAGGTAGTTTCAGTATGAGAAGAGAAGATAGCCCTAGAAGAAAAGTTGTATATCACTGTTCTGAGCAACTAAGTATCAGGGACAATCCTATCATATTCTAGGTCTAAGAGAGGGATGTATAAAACAACACACTAAAAATCTGACATAGAATGGAACACAAGTATCAAATTATTTTAAGAAATGCAAAAAGACAAGACACATCTATAGTAATACATCATGAATCATGTTTATAATGATTTCTCCCTTGTCCTATTTAGCCTTCTTCTGTTTAATTTCCTTCAAGGGCAAATTTAATTATTATCTTGCCATTGTTTTTAGTCTTTACTAAGAAATTTAGATATCTACCATACAATACATGGTCATCATCCTTCAGTGTGAAGTGTTGATTATAAGAACTAAGCAATTGCTACGTTTACCTCACCAACATTTTCTTGCTAGTGTTTTCATGACTCGTAAGTGAAATTCAGTGAATCATTAAGCAAAATGCACACATATATTTTTCATTCATTATGCATCTTGGACTGGCAAGGTGATTTTTGAAGAAATTCTAATTTAGTCAAGTTTAGGCTCTAGAGCTCCTAATAATGTTCTATCCAGTAACATTTTATATGTACAACCTAGAGCCAATGCTTTGGCAAGATACTAAATTTCCTAAGCTTCGATAAGACACTAACCTTCCCAAGGTTGGATGTGATGCAAAAGGCAAAAAATAAGAATCTTGTAGGGGTACTAATGGGGTCAGAGACATGTTTATCAAGTGTTTTACTTGGTCCTTGGTACACAAGATATAGCCAAGTAAACCCAACTGTTATTGTTAAAAGGCAACATCAAATATTGACAACCCAAGTTTGATAATGACACTTTAAAACTTCACATATTTTCAGCTTACGATAAATGAAGGCTATATTTTATGTTGGAGTGCCTCTGGAGCACCAGACACACTTCAGAGGAGAATTAGAGCCTGTCCTTTACTTACTGCCTGCTAAATTACTTGCTTCATGCTATTGATTTTCCATGCATGGTACATGACCCTGTAAAAGAGTGTAAATAACAATTGTTTAAAAATAAAATATAAGATCACTTTTAAGAATTTTTACTTGGACTTTAATTTTAAAATTGAGTAGATCATCTGGTAAGGTATTGCATATTTTCACATTGTTCCAAAATAGGAGGGATTATTAGCAGCACATGGCCTGTTCATTTCTAAATCAATGTAACATAGTTCTGTTTAGTTCTCCAGTAAATGAATGGAGTGTTTACTATATGCCAAGCACTGTCCTAAGGGCTTTGCATAAATTATCTTATTTCTTTTTCACAAATTTTTGAATTTTGCTGTTTTCTCATTGCTAGCCTTGGGTTGTATTATAAAATGTGATTATGTATGAGTATAGTCAGAATCAATTTACTTGATCCTGCATGGATCATCGTTGACAATAAAGTCTCTAATGGTATGACTGAGATTTCCATTACTTTGGCAACCCTCTCTTGCCTCCTTTAGTAGATAATTGATGAATTAGTATTCATCAAATCCTTCAGATATCTTAACATAAGTACCTTTCTTTTATTTTGGCTTTTTCCATTGTAATATGACAGTAAAGCTTTCTAGCTGACATCTCGTCATAGATCTCTTTGCCTTTAGTCTTCTCTCAATATGATTGCAACAATTATCTCCCTAAAGAAATGCATCCATTGTATAAAGACTCTAGAAATACCCTAGTGAGAATTCTTTGTCTTCAACACAGATATCATTCTATATTTGGACACTCAGGCTGTCTCCTTACTATGGAACTACCCACCTTCAAACTTTACTACACATCATATGCAAGCATACTCCGGTCTCAAAAGCTTAACCTTAAATTTCTTCTCAAACCCAATTCCTCACAAAATACAGTAGTTCCTTCTCATTGCTGCAATCACCCTTAAGTGACATGTCTCCTTTCTCTACTTTAAGCCTGGTGTAGGAAGGACTTCATCTATAATTAGATTCATTTTATTGTGTATGGATTTTAGACACAAGGCATGTGCAAAATTGAGCAAATAATGCTTGTAAAAGGAGAAAGGAATCTATAATATAACTTAAACAGCCCCCAGAATAGTCGTTTTGGCATTCTGAAACCAGAAATGAGATTCACAGATGGCGTCCTAGAAGATGGGAATTAGGTCATAGAAGACCTCTGAACAGCTGCCTTCCTTAGGGAGCAGGATGAATGAATGAGTAGATGTGGACTCCTGAAGAGAGCTAAAGGGCTCAGCTCAGCAGGAGGAAGAACAAGGACCTCATGCATAAGGGAAGTTCTTGGAGGATCATTGCAGATTCTCCTATACACTACAGTGGAGTTAGCCATCCTTCTTACATCCCAGAGTGTTTTGTGGGGTATCTCTCCTGCATATGACAGTCGGCAGCAGTCACACTTCTGTTTCTTAACATTCTGGAAACTCTCCTGTGTCTGATTTTACAGGATGGCCTAGAAACACCCTGGCCACAGCACAGTCCAGGAACCTGATGGCTCTTAAAAGAACAAATGAGTGGGTGAAAAAGAATAAAATAACTTGTGTCTGAAATGATAACAGACAGAGCTCTGTGCTACCTTGTAAAGCAGGTATTACCATTGTTCTAAGGAATAGTAGCATTTATTGAGCACTGATGTTGACTGCATTGACTTCCCATGTAGAAAAGGGATCAGGCTGAGAAATCTGCATTGAAAAGAAGTCTATCTGTAAAGTGGGAAAAGCAGCTTACCCTTACACAATGATTTACCACCCTTTATTTGAATTCAGAAAGACAGTGGTCTTACCAACCCACAGTTTTGGGAATAAGGTGAGAGGGCGGTGTAAGAGGACAACTATGAATTATCAGAAAATCCCTTGACTTGATGTAATCAATACAGACACAGAAGGAAAAAGGAGAGAATCTCAAGAAACCACATTTCCTTCAAACATACCGAACATAGATGTCTCCCAGAGAAAACATGTTAAGTGACATACCCTTCACAGTTGCTGAAGAATTGAAGGCTTATTCAGAATAATTCCCCTTCCATTATGATAGATGTTTAAATCTACTTTATACTTAAAATATTCACACAAACAGCTCACAGCCTACCAAGGATGGTGAATCTCTCCTGGGACATATGTTTCAGTTTGGAATGATACATAGGTATGTACATGCATACATACATAAATGCATACATACATATACACAATTAATACTATATACAGATTACTTTTCTCACATTTTAAATGTCAAATGAGTTAAATGACTCCTGCATGTAAGCTTGTGTTGCCAGATCTTTGTGTGTTAAGGGACAGACTTTTCCCAGAGAGATCTAACACACAATTCTACTCAGTCCAGAAAAGAAACCTACAAAACACCAAAGAAGCAGTTGTACCACTGTTCAACTTGTTGAACCAATAAGGATTTTGGTTGCTAGGTTACTAAGAGGAGTTTTCGTGGGTCGCTATTTACAAGTAACAGGGATAATTCAAAGCAACTGCACCACCAGAAACTCTGCCCTAATGAGGAATATGACTTAACAGCCTTCAACACTGGACTTCTCTACACAACTTGCAGGAAACTCCACAGTTAAATGTCTGTTTTTCTCGGTTCTTTGACTGCTCAGCATCAGTTTCCTTCCGTTTTTTTTTGTACCACTGGTGGTACCCTCAAGGTACCTTCCAAGCTTCTTCTTCTTTTTTTTTTTTTTTTCAAATATCTGGCATTTTCTTGCCATCTGGGGCTAGTGAGCTTTCCCCTCCATTTCTAGGGCAAACATTTCACTTAGAAGAGAAGGTTGCAACTTGAGGAAGAAGCCACACTCCTTGCTCTGGCTTTTATACTCTTTCCTTCCTGACCCATGCTTCCACAAAGTCTCCTGAGTAGGGGTGTCTTAGTCAGGGTTTCTATTCCTGCACAAACATCATGACCAAGAAGCAAGTTGGGGAGGAAAGGGTTTATTTGGCTTACATTTCCATACTGCTTTTGATCACCAAAGGATGCAGGACTGGAACTCAAGCAGGTCAGAAAGCAGGAGTTGATGCAGAAGCCATGGAGGGATGTTCTTTACTGTCTTGCTTCCCCTGGCTTGCTCAGCCTGCTCTCTTATAGGATCCAAGACTTCCAGCCCAGAGATGGTCCCACCCACAAGGGGCCTCTCCCCCTTGATCACTGAGGAAATGCCCCACAGCTGGATCTCATGGGGGCATTTCCCCAACTAAAGCTTCTTTCTCTGTGATAACTCCAGCTGTGTCAAGTTGACACAAAGCTAGCCAGTACAAGGGGGTAAATGTAAATGTCTCTTTCTGGCTAAGGATTAGGAAACTGTGTTACAGTCAGATGCTCCAAAGAGTTTCCTCAGTTGTGCTGAGGTGACACTGGTCCCAGTGATTTGTATGTGCATGAAAACTTAGAAATGCAATTAAGTAGGTATATCACCCAAGAATAGAAAGTAAACAATGTTGGCTTCCCAGTGGACCCTATTGCTTCCCCAGCCACAGATATTTGTTTAAATTCCTAACAGGAGGGATAAACCCTACCCTGGAGTGGGCTTTATGTTGAATCAGAAGGTTGTCTATCCAGACCACTCATCCCACTATACTACTCGTTGGCACATCTTACCTGCCACTTCCATCATGAATCAGGCATGATCCACAGCTGAGTTGGAATGTTGGGTTTAATTCTTTTCAGCATGCTAAGTAATAACATCTCCCACTATAGGAGCATAAGATGCTTGCTGTCAAGGCTTGGCCTTATTTCTCCCAGACCTGCAACCATCCTGTAAATCATCTTCAGCAGTAGGATCTTAACATCTCTGTAATGAGACCAACTACAGTAGCAATAGCCTTTGTCTTTGCAGGTCCCCTGGGGCCTATTTGACCAAAAAAAAAAAAAAAAAAAAATCCACAGGGAAGGAACTGACTCACTGTTCTGGAAGCTTCAATTAGTAACCTGATGCCTTTGGGGAACATCTATTTCTCCCTCAGTTTACTCTTCATGACCAGATTCTTTTCATGCTTACTCCTTCAGGCACACTTAGGTGTCTCTCTGATGGCTTTCTAAATCTCTAAACATACAACACTATGTTTCATGGTAATTAAGCAGTTGCTCCATCAGTTGAATGTATCTCCCACCTGTGCCATTTTGAACAGAAAAGCTATTTTGAGAAGTTTGTATACACACAAGATTTGGATGCACCAGTTAGTTAGTGAGCAAAATTTGGTATAATGATATAACTCAGCTTGTATTACTATAGCATGGCAAAAAATAATAGCGAATCAACCAAGGTTGTAAGAATGCTTTTAAAGAAGATTGAAAAGTAAATTTTATAAATTGGATTGAATTCAGTCACAACAGAGTCAGTCTGATAGTGGAAGATGTGGTGAGGGGCAGCATCAGGACAGTGACTATCCAAGGATACCACAGAATTCTGGAACAAACAACAGAAAATAAGTGAATTTTTACAATGAAATATGACCATCATTTAAACACCACATCCATAATTTGACAGAAAAAAAAAAAAACCCAAAGACTGAGCAGATATAAAAATCAACACAGTCTGAAATTGTAACGTCAAAAACATTTTTCAAGGTTGCAGAATGGCACCTTCTATTCTGAAGAGCAAAGGAAATATAGAAGCTCTCTGTAGCTGCTTCCCTTTTCCATTCTCCTCAATGATAATGTTCCAGGAAAAGAATGGACAGGCTACTCTTTACTGTGATGATCTCAGTATAAGTGAGATGCTTTTATAATTAATGTTTTAAATTTGGGTGAATGTTTCTCCTTGAATTATTTGCATGCAAAAATCAATACACCATCCTCTTCCCATGCTTTATTTTGGGCATCCCTTCATAGAGGAATGCGTTAGAACATAATTTTCTGACCTTAGAGGAAAATCTTTATCAACTATTTCACAATATTTCACAATATATCTTGGCACATATGGTGCACAGTTTTACCTTTTATTTTTCCTTAGTTCTGTTGCTGTTTCCACAAGACTACTCATTGAGTGATATTTTTAATACCTGCTGCTTCTACCTGTAGCGCAAGCATCTAAAAATGCCATCTACTAGGAATATTACCCTGGCCTTCATCAATGAAGGTCATTCTGATCTGATCTCACGTTGTGGTGAGGGCAACCAAGGCAAAGAGGCCTTTAAAACCGCAAAACAGGCATTGCTCCTCAAATTTTCAATCATGGCCAAAGTTCGAGTGTCATCACAGGAGAACTGGGCAGAAGTTTTGATCTGCCTCCCCAAGAGTTGGCTAAGAAAATTTACATACTCATTTGACCTCAATTCAAGCAGAAGTATATTTGTCTAGAAGCTGAAATATTTGACTTCTAGGGCTGTGAATTTATAGCAAATAGTGCTGGCCCTACACTTTTTAAACTTTCTATCTCTTTCCTGTTTGATTCTAAAAGAATATAAAATATAGAATCAGCAATGAGGGCATTTTCATTCATTTCTCCTACTCATACTACTGGGATTATTATTTTTTTTTATAAAAGGAAAAAGATTAATGGTTCCAGTCAGTTCTTTCTTTCTTTTTGTTTTTCTTTTTTAAGATTTGTTTTTTTTATTGGATATTTTCTTTATTTGCATTTCAAATGTTATCTCCTTTCCGGGTTTCCCCCCTGTAAACCTCCTATCTCATCTCCCCTACCCCTGCTTCTATGAGGGTGTTCCCCCCACCCACCCACCCACTCACCACCTCCCTGACCTCACTTTCCCCTACACTGGGGCATTGAGCCTAAACAGGACCAAAGGCCTCTTCTCCCATTGATACCTGACAAGACCATCCTCTGCTACATGTGTGTCTGGAGCCATGGGTTCCTCCATGTGTACTCCTTGGTTGCTGGTTTAGTCCCTAGAAGCTCTGGGGGAGGGGTCTGATTGGTTCATATTCTTGTTCTTCTTATGGGGTTGCATACTCCTTCAGCTCCTTCAGTCCTTTCTCTAACTCCTCTGTTGGGGACCATGTGCTCAGTCCAATGGTTGGCTATGAGCATCTGCCTCTGTATTTGTCAGGCTCTGGCAGAGCCTATTGGGAGACCACAAGCCAATAATAAGAATTTTAGACCTGGTAATGACATCAAACAAAAATTTAAAGAACATTTTAAAAAATAAGGCTAGTTTCTTAAGATTGTGTCTTTTCAAAAATTTTATTGTTAATATGACTTAATATTCCTAACTCTTCCTTTATATTGAACGAAATGCCTTGAGCATGAATGAAGACTTCTAGAGATTTTGTTACATCCTTCCTACTGTTATATAAAATCAACCAGACCACCACTGTCTTTTTAAAATGCTGTGATAAGAGATGAAAGTGACTGGAGTAAGATTCCAATTATACAAAGTACATGACTGGAGGTCAGATATTCAAGTGTTTCTGATTGTTACATACCTTTGTCTTTCTTTTAGGATTGAAGTTTTTGAGAAGCTTCAGGTTATACACTAATGGATGATTTATCCAGAGCAAGAACTGGAAAGTGGGTATCTGAATTGATAATGATCACAGAATCAAAAGTTGATTCTGAGAGGGTTTTATGCTTTAAATGGTTAAGATATTCTGAAAATCAATTAAGGAAAATTATATAATGAACAATTTATAGAAACAGTGAAATAAAGATAAGAAGCCATCTTGTACTTATAATATATCTATAGTCTACACATCATATACATCAGAATGATTAGAAAGCCAAGTATAGACTGTGTTGTTTCCCTGACTCTCCCAACAGTCATCTTTTAATCCTTTTCATGGTCCCTATTAAAATTCTCATGGCCAATGCTAACTGTGTATGGCTATATTCTGATTTCCTGTAATTCTTTTTTGCTTAGGTAATGAATTTACCCAAAATGAGCATGTGTATATTTCACCTTCTTGGCTTAAGTATCATATTTATTAAAAAGAGTTCATTTACCCTTGAAAAGTGTGGCTTAGCAGACTCATGTGTGATATGGGATACTTAAGAAAGATTTTATATGTATTTTATTCCACCGTTTTCAAATTGATAAAATTTCAATAATATATGTATTATATACAATAATAAAAAGTATACAGGAAGTGAAACAATGGACAATTAATTTTAAGTCTCTGAACTACAAACTATGATGCTGATTCAAAGACATAAAGCATCACATAACACTGAATACGTGTCAAAAATTCTAAGAAGATAGCTAGAACTACAACCTGAAGGTAAATCGTCAACCGATAGGAAAGCCTGGGTACTCTTCACTCTTTCCAGGATCTGCCCATCCTGAAAAACAATTAAGTAGTAAGCACCAAGAGGTACTCCTTCAACTCCATAAAATGGTCAGCTTGGAAGTATGCACCAGGATACCTTACCTCTCTTTAGGACCTACTGTCCTCTCATCTTTTCTGTCCCTATGAGTATGCAAACCTAGCTCTATCCATGGGGAAAGAGTTGTGGCTTCCAAGGGTCAGGGATAACACTTGAAGCTATGTTACTGATTAGTCTCACAAAATTAAACGTCCATTTCTGGATCTTGAATAGAATTCAAACTCTGGTATCCCATGGCAACACGGTTCATACAGCTTTTCCTGCTCCCCATTTCATCTGGTTTAATTAGATGCTTTTCAGGTAGAAGAGAAGATTTGGGGGGTATGTTGTGACTATATATTTACAAACATGGGAACAATGAGTATATGAAATCTGCATGGCATTTTTTTCTTGTTAGTGATGATAGAAGGCTTCAAACTGAAAATTGTAAGTATACGGCTGGAGAGATGGCTCAGTGGTTAAGACAAATGACTGGTCTCTCAGCGACCTGGGTTCAATACCTGGCAACCATAAGGCATCTCATCGGTTTATAACTCCAATTACAGGGGATCTGATGTGCTCCTCAGGCTTCCACACACACCAGGCATGCACTATGTATGTAGACATTCATACCAGCAAACGTCTGTACCTATAAAATATTTTTAAAATATTTTTTAAAAACTGGAAAACCAAGAATATTGCAAGCTTAGACAAGTCAACTGTCAATTTGAAACACTCCTTGTATACCACAGTGTCACTACATATACTTAATTTTGGTTAGAAGAGAGTAAAATTTTTATAATTAGTATAAGAAAATTGTATGTACAGAGTTTAGAATTTTGAAAAATATATGCCAAGAAGAAAAGTAATAATGATGCTTCTTCACCAGAGAAAGATAATTTTATCCATTAAAAGATCATACAAACACTTTAAGGGGAAAGACATTGTCCTTAGAATAGCCTGCATTCTGTTCCAGGAGCTGCCAAAACAGCGTTTTATGTATCCAGACTGATTCTAAAGGGAGAACATTCTGTATTTTATTAGGAGAGAATTTTCTAATTATCTGTTGGAAAGGGAAAATGATTACTGCGTATAGAGCAGGGAATATGAAACAATCATGTCACTAGGTCTGGAAGGGCTTAAGCAAGAAAGTAAATTACAAGGCTTGATAGTTTCCTTTTTTCTTGCCTGGGAAACAACTCTGAGGTGGAGATCTATGCCTATAGTCTTTTTGAAGGGAAGGTTCTTGGAAATAAATTTGTCACAGGAGGAGAGGAATGAGAAAATGAAGGTTCTGAAATAAGGCAGGCACGCCTTTCAATCTCAAGAATTACAGAGTTGAATGACTTTTCAAAATAGACAGCAGTTGAAGTAATCCAAAAGGCCTATGAACAGTTTTTTAAAAAAAATATTTTTAATATATTTTATGGGTATGGGTGTTTTGCTGGTATGAATGTCTATGGGCATCATGCATGCCTGGTGCCTATGACCAACCTTTCAATACGTACTAACCTCTGGAGGAGAACTCATGTGAAGTAATACATTATGGCTAAAAGAAGCTCTCAGAAACACTCTTTAGGGCAACGAACAAGCCCAACTCTCAACACCAGAACTAGCATACATCAGGCTTGAGTGGCAATCTAAACATCACACATCAGTTGACACTAAAATATTGATCTTGAGACAACCACTCCTATCCTTAAACCCTCAAAATTCTTTCTACAACTACAGTCAGTCTTCATAATATGTGAGAGAAATTCACTGAAGCTAGAACACAGCAGCCTACAGAAAACAAGTTAAGCATCTTAGTATTTCCTTGCCAAACAGAAAAGAAAAAAAATCTTCAAAGAATTTGTGGTGTTATAATAGACTGTGACTTGAAGTTTAAGAATGTTTTGTTTAAGTATTCTACCAAGATGTTCTTTTCGGATCATTCCTTATCCTGAGGTAACAAGAACACTGGAAAAATATAGTGGTAAATGACCTGTATTTAAAGGAAGTATAATATCTAGTGTCTTTACAAGAGGACAGTTAGCAGGACAAAACACTACAAAGACTTCATGCTATATATGATTTTAAAAAAAGTAGTGGGGTTATGAAATGAAGAGTGATAGGTCAAAACATATGACATCTAGGGGAAATCAAAATTAAATATTCTTCTGGGTGACATAGCAAGTTTGTGAGTTGGTATGACTTGCATAGGAAGCCGACATGAGAGAAAATAGAAATGATTCTAGTGTCCTAGAAGACAAACTGAAAGGTGTATAACTTATGCACTATGACAAGATTTAAGCAAATAAAATTAGAGTTTGCTAATTGATTAACTGGCATTACTGGAAAACATTCAAAGTTATTGTTGTCCTGACTAAGACAAATGAGAGAATCCAGGGGGCTTAATAAGAATGATCTCTGTGAGGATGACCATCCTGTGAATACTTCATTCCTCCTTAGAAAAAGGAACAAACTACCCATGAAAGGATATAGATACAGAGACAAAATTTAGAGCTAAGATGAAAGGATGGACTATACAGAGACTACCCCATCCGGGGATCCATCCCATCATCAGCCACCAAACCCAGATACTAATGCACATGCCAGCAAGATTCTACTGAAGGGACCCTGATATAGTGGCCTCTTGTGAGGCTATGCCAGTGCCTGGCAAACACAGAAGTGGATGCTCACAGTCAGCTATTGGATGNAACACAGGGCCCCCAATGGAGGANCTAGAGAAAGTACCCAAGGANCTGAAGGGGGNTGNANCCCTGTAGGTGGAACAACAATATGAACTAACCAGTACCCCCTGAGCTTGTGTCTCTAGCTGCATATGTAGCAGAAGATGGCCTAATCGGCCAACATTTGGAAGAGAGGCCCCCTGGTCTTGCAAACTTTATATAATCCAGCACAGGAGAAGGTCAGGGGCAAGTAGTGGGAGTGGGTGGGTAGGGGAGCAGGGGTGGGGTGGGGTATAGGGAACTTTCAGGATAGCGTTTGAAATGTAAATAAAGAAAATAATAGTAATAAAAAAAAGAATGATCTCTGTGAAAATAAGTATTAGTGAATAGTCACCTGGAAATGGATTATCAAGAAAATATTTCCCAGATTATGTACTGTAGGCTAGTCTATGTGAGATAATATTGAATATTAATTAATGCAGGGGCCCCAACCTGCCTTCATTGGAACCATTACTAGGCAGATGGTTTTGAACCATATAGAAAGCTATCTGACCATAAGCTGGCAAGAGGTCTAGTAAACATTTACTCCATGGTTCCTGCTGTTCTTCTTGAATATGAAATGAGTTCCTTGGTTGGGAGAATTGCTGTGTGCAAAATAGGAAACTAACTTGACCAGGTTCTGGTTTTGATTTTGCGTGGTTATCTGCTGAAATCTGAGCCAAATCAATTTCGTCATCTACTAAAATGCTTTCTGTTACGGTGTTTGTCACAACAGCAAAAAGGAAAGTAAACTACATATCAAGAATACTGATATATTAGTAAAGATTGTAGGTAGTTAAATTGACTAGGATATTGTTTTCCTTGAAAACAAAATTTAATGTACTTCATATTACCTGATAATGATGATTGGTGAGTATTTCCTTTGCTGTTGTTGTTGTTGTTGTTGTTGTTGTTAATAATTATGTTTTATGTGTTTTGAACACACATGAGAGACAGAGACGGGGGGGGAGTCTGAAAGACAGACAAACAGACATAAATAGAGACAGAGAGTCAATACAAAACTTTAAGTAGTCAACTCTCTCCTTCCTCAATATAGGTTTTGTGAGCCAGACTCCAGTAACCATATTGAGTCATATCATTTCCTCTATGCATTTTTTTTAGATAGCATATAACATTTCTCAGAATACTTTTTTGATACACTTACTGTGTGATCCAAAATAGGCCAGAATTCAGAGCACTAGGAAAAAAAAAAAAAAAGCAACCTACAGCAACAGATCAGGACACAGATGCAAGCTTTTCTGTTACTCAAAGTGTGCTGTATCAACCTAATCATGCTACATGAATAAAGGTACTTAGGAGACTGAATTGAACCCCTAAAGAGTTATACTTTGGGGAAAACAGCCTGTAGAGTCCTATGCTGTGTACTGAGGTCAAGCTTGCTAACTTTACATCTGTTTCTAGCTCCTAGCAGGTACATGGATTCTGATCATCAGGATGACAGAAAAGCCACAATTTTTATGTTTAAAAACAACATTAAGAGAATTGATGAATCATGAGTTTCTAGGTAAGGAAGCATAATTAATTGTCCAAGAGAAAAGACACATGCAAACTAGACAGAATAGATGATGCAAGGCATAAGAAAACATCATGAGCTTGTGACCCTGATGTGCATATGGCTCTTCTCTGTTCATTGACACCTATCTCTCCCTTGAGCTCAGACACTGTGTTGGAGTAAGTTATGAAAAGACAGGCAGGTGCAACTGAAGAACGCTTCATCTAATATATTCCCTAAACACCATCTAGTCCTAACCATCCTGTGAAGAAAGAGATCTTGTGAACTGTTCAAAGGCTGTATCCCAGATATGCAAAGTTAATCAAATCTCAGAGGTAAACCTTGATGAAAGATAAAATCCAAAGCATTAAATTCTGTTTTTTCTCCCCAGAAATAAGAACATAATTATGCTTTTTTAGAAATATCTCATAAGATTAAAGTACATTGGGTATTAATTGATGGCTAGTACAATGCAATTCTTTAACCATTTCCTCTTCCTTTGTCTTCATTTCACCTTTTCCTTAATCCTATATTTTTTAGAAAGTAATATAATCTGAGTTCTGTTCTCGAGGCAACCCAAAATGTTTATGAAAAAGCTAGGGGAGTGATTTAGTCTCTCTTCTGATCATAAAAAAAAGCACCTGTGACTATGTCAAATATCAATATCTGCTCTTCATTTGCAGTTGTTTATATATACATGTATCCCATTGTATTTTTCTGTTTTATATCCTTTTCAAATAGCATTATATCTTTCATATATTACATATTATAATCTTTAAAATCAGTGTATCCTCTGCTAATTATGTGCTGCTAATAAAATTTTTGAGATAATTTTATAATGTACAATTCAGTAAGGATTAATTTAAAATCATATGTATATTCTATTAAAAATTATTTGCAGCCACGTCATCACAGCAAGACATCCACACTTACTGGATTTTAAAATGGTTCTACTATGCTACAAATATCTGAGGAAAAAAATATTGTAACATCACTAAAATGACTTTGTAATAAATATAATTTTGTTGTATAAATATAAAATGTAAAACACTATAAATAAAAATTAAAACATGTGTATTGTAATAAAAATATCAGTACACCTATTATTTTAGTTAGGATTTCTATTGCTGTGAAGAGGCACCATGACCAAGGCAAATCATATAAAGAATAAGATTTAATTGGGGTAGCTTACAGGTTCTGAGGTTCAATCAATTAGCATCCAGGCAGGCATGAAGATAGAGAAGATGAGAGTGCTACGTATTGATTGGAAGGCAGTCAAGAAAAGTCTGTCTCTTATGTGGCTAGGAACATGTTCTCAAAACCCCCTCATCCCCTTTAATGATATACTTCCTTCAGCGAGGCCACACCAACTCTAACAAGGCCACACCTCCTAATAGCTGGTTATTTTAGATCATTTCTTAAAAACAATGATATAACACAAGATAAAATATTTCTTTTTGTGGACCTTAATTTTAAACCCAAAAGTTAATTTGAGAAGACTTAATAGCCAATTTTTTTTCTTAAAGGTAATTATGTTAAATATTATCATCTGTCCCATGACGCTGGAAGTGCATCCATCTCTGTATTGAGCTGTGTTCATCAATGGGTATCTGTTCAATTGGCATTTAGCATCAGTACACTTAGGGTGAGTAAGACTGTGGAGGCTTGAAAATAATTCACAAAGACACTTTCAATTGCTAAATCCTCTTGTTAGAATTAAATTAATATTTCCCTGAAAAATTAATAAAAATTACTGAAAAGGGAATTTATCTTTTTATGTGATATGAATGTTCATGATAGTTTAATTAAAATACAATATAAAATGGGGAGAATCCCTCAAATTACAACAGTAATGTGTTCTCTATGGTTTATGAACTCTGTCTAGCTCTGTTCAGTGACTTTCCAAAAAGGTATTTTTTACTTGGAAATTGAAATCATTGTCCTAGAGTGAGTTTTACATGAGGACAAGAACACTCTGATGGATGCTCCTCATCTCCTAGCTATGTGCAGGTAATTTCCTTAAGCTGGCCAATACTAAAATATATGATAATAACCTTACATACTTTTTACTCTTATTGAACTTTTGTGAATTTCATGTCTCATTGAGGATTTTGATATAGACTTGCAAAGTTGTAAGCAAATAATAATTATCTGCATATATTAGATATGCCATCTCTGGCTATGAAGTATGAACAATGAACTTCAGAATGTTCAATGCTTACAAAACTAAGATGCATTATTTTACATTAAATAAACTGCTAGATGACCAAGAGCTCTGTTCTTGTGTTGTACTTGTATTATTATTTAAAATAATAACACAACACTCCACAATAGATAACAGCTGCAAGGTTTGCAATGGTCCCCACTCAAAAGGGATCTGTGATGTCTGTACCAATGGGAATGGCACTGTTGTGACATGATGAACCATATGATACCCATAGAAACTTTTATTCACATAAATTTGGGGAGACTGAGTGATATATACTGGAATAATCATCCTTAACATTTAAAGAGGGCAATCTGTAAGAATTTGGTGATAAATACTTAGGATAACAACAGCTACAACAATCTTAACTACAGTATAAGACTTCTATTCATTAACTCATTTGACTCAAATATTACTAATAAAATAACCATTGACAAGAGAGAGTTGTAGTTGTTTCCAGCAGGTCTAGAGGGTTTAAGGCAAATATCAAGGTCTGTGTCCCTATATGCTCCCCAAATGAGGTTTTCACCTTTCCTTTGCTTTCTTTCATAGGGGACTTATGCACATTAAGGTGGGAAGAAAGTTAATGAAAAAATTCAACCACTTCCAGGATTTAATATTTAATAACATCATGGTGGGTGTTTATATTTCAATATAAGAATTTTATGGGGACACCCAAATTCAAAATATAACAAGTGTGAAGGTACATCCATTTTAAAATCTAACCCACTGGTTGTGCATTATGTATATTTCCATTCAATACACATCTAAATCCAAAGAAAACACAACCCAGAACTTGAAGAGCCCACTATACAGCAACTATGTGGATGGGTTATTTTAACTTTCTTAAGAATTCACTCAACACAATGTTTATTCCTGGAGCTGTACTCAAGTTTCTTGGCCAAGTCAGTACTGACTTTCATCTCCCCTACAGCTGCTTCTGTTCTCATTTGCTGTATTGTCCTTATAACAGTCCCAACTAAGGCACTCACTGATGACTGATTCCTGTTTTGTTTGGCTTCTCATTTTCCCCTTCTGTCTTACCTGTTTGCACATGTTCATCCACGTGTATGATCAGCACAGCTACTCCCTCAGGTGTGAGGCTATGCACCCCTGACAGCTCACTGTGCTATTTGCATGTCATCAATATGCCTACTCTGTCCTTGGCTATTTTTCTTCTCAACAACTCTTCCTTAGTACCATTAACTCAATCTCAAGCTTCCTTTATATCTATTATTTTTAGAATATGATTAAAATTCTCTTGTGTCCAAAATATTTTAGTGAAAATGTCCTTTCATATTCAGTATAAAACCAATCTCGTCTATCAGTTCACTCCAGCTTGAAGATCAAAGGGTACTTCTAAAGAAAAGTCAGAGTGAATTTAACAACCATAGCTTTCTTCAAATATATGCTGACATAAAAATCTGGTTAGAATCTAGCTAACATGTCCACTTTACATTATCTTCAAAAGAGATGTTATACCCTGCTATGTATTTATATTTTTTTTCATTTTCTTGCTTTATTATGTCTTTTCTCCATTTTCTTGATATTATTTTATAAATCATTAAGATAAATTTCTGTGTTTAATTTTCTTTATATAAAGGTGATGTCTGTCTGTCCTTGCCAATCAGTTACTTTACTTTCATCTTTAAATTCATACATACGTACAGTCACAGGATTTGAAATTTTAAATACATCTTGAGCACTATATTTGAAATCTGGTTCACATTTGCATTTTGCACATATCTATCAATATAATTTTCCCTAACTTTTCCTGAAAGTCTCACAAGGAAAGGGAAATTCGTATCATCAATGAGCACCATGTCTAGCATATAATTCAGTGCCAAAGAAGAGACCCAGATGGACCCATATCATCAACAAGCACCATATCTGGCATATAATCCCATGCCAAACTGGAGACCCAGATGGACAGGAAAGAGGGTATGTTTTGGGAATAAGGAGCAATGGATCCATCTCCATCTTGAAAAATTCTCAAATATACTTCAATTTCACTTGAATTCTAGACTCAACTTATTCAAAGGAAAATATGTGAAGAAAGTTGCCTTCCAAAAGTGGTCTTAATTTACAGCTATTTGATGACATAGACATACCAGAGTTTTTGTACTTGTAACTGATTGTAGGTATTAAGTGATGAAAATGAAAACTTTTGTCTCCTGGTAGGCATGCATTATTTACTAATACCAAGAAATATAAAACCAATATACAAAATAATTTTGATCATATTTTGTGAAAAATATAAAGGTACATCTGGACAAATACTCATTTGTGTCAGCCATAGACCTGAAAATAGAATAAATTTAAATTTCCTTTTGGAAGGTACACCTTAGTGAATGCGCACATTCTTCAGATACAAATTTAGGATTTTTGGAAATTATTTCTGTTTTTCATATTAATAACATTTCTTTCCTTATCCTAAATGCAGTTTCTTGTAAGAATAAAAGGAAGTTATTTCAAGAGAAATGTATTTTCAGGGGATAGAGTTTTGTCCCACAGTGAACATTTTCCCATTCCTCTTTCAAATGTTATATTTGTTTTGCCTTTTCTTTCTGATATATCACAAAAAAATAAGCCAATCTTTTCTGGGGAAAAAGTTTTCTGTTATATAATAATCCTTCAATATCTATGAAAAAATGGGACCCAAAGCACTACTTTTGGGAGAGCTGTAAGAAGTTGGTGAACAGAAAATACTCTAAGTTTGTTTACACCATAGATCTTTAAGTCCTCAGAGCTCAATGTAGATGATGAAACTTCTTCTTTCTTTTCCATGACAGTTCTATGTCTTCCAGCATACAAACAAAAAGCCGTGTGACATATTTCATCTAGAAGTTACAACACTTATCAGAAACAAGAAATAATCTTCTCAAATTACATTTAAGTTAAGTCACCAGTGTGTCCAATTATCAAAGCATAGTTCATGAAATATCTCCAGACTTTGCCAATATGGTCTAGGTAAGATTCCTCTTAACTAGATGCAAAGAGTGCAGCAATCGACCAAAGGCTCCTTAAACAAAGACATGGCCAGAGACACCATTGTACAAAGGACTGTGAGGATCAGAGCCCACTCTGCACTAATGATAAATGCAGAGCTTCAAGTTTCAGGCTTAAATACTCAGTTCAAAGAAGGATGCAATCTCCACATTCTCTGTGGACTGCTGTTAGTTAGGTTTAATTACAGAAATCTAGTGTTTTAACATTAATATAAAATTAATGAACTTTTTTGCCCCTTATATTATGGTAAGTCACACAGTTGCTGATGTGACCATTGGTTCAACCTAAAAATCTGCTTAACTGCTAAGCTTTTTAATTTGTTATGGCTTAACAGATCCCTGGGCTATCTCCATGTCTATCAAATTGCAAATCTATTCAGGCAGCCTCAGTGACTAGTGCAAAGTCACAGACCAGTTAGCAAGTCAAAGAATGGCATGCATCATCTTTCCTGAGCTCACACTGGAATCATCCAAAATGTCTTCATGGCCCTGATCTTTCCTCTCTGCAGACTTAAGCAATTGATCTTAATGGGAACTTGTGGCCACCACATTTCCTCACTTATCTCCATCCTTCTGCTCTCCTACTAGAAGGACCTAAAAAACACAATTCTCTCCTCATAACATAATGAAAACGCCACACTCAAATTTTATCTTACCTTATTATTGTTCTCATGCTTGCAGATCAGTAATGAATTATAATCATATTGAGCAGAATTGTGTTTTACAGTTCTGATACAGTAGACTTTTCATCAGAACTCACAGCTAGAGTGTCCCAAATATCAAAAAACTAGTCAGAGCAGCAAATCATTCAGGAATTCAGTACACATTTAAAGCATACTCACAGATCAGCAAATGCAAAATTATTTACATTATACTAATCTACTAAATTAACCACAATAATATAATTCTTTGTCATACATCGCCAACAGTGAATGATAGGTTACTACTGCATGTGTTCAAATATAAACAAACCTTCACTCCATTACACTGAAACATAAAGCCAATTTTGCTCATTTATCAATGCTATTTTATTTTTCTTTTACCATTTAAAATAATCATCTAACCACAGTTTGTATGTCTTGGAATGACTCAGACTGTGCCCATGCGAATATATTACACATTTTTGTAGAGAAGCAAATATTTTTATGGGAAAACATCATAGTCTTATTTTATTGTACCTAATTCTTTAATGGTTCAAGGAGTGAGGACTTCACTAACTTTTAAATAATTCTACTAGCTAGGTTAATTAGTAAACCATCCAGTAGAGAAGGTAATTACTTGATTGTCAAATGAAACAACAACAGCTTCCCCTACAGTGGAAACTCCACCACTATAATTAGGTTATGCCATATTTTACCCTGAAGGAATTTGAAAACAAAAGCCATCCAAGGACAGCCACAATATTGTTTCTATTTATAGTATGATGCTAAATTACTACTTTATGTTAGAGCTAAGACATCAATTACAGCACACCAGTAGCCCTTTAGAAAAGCTCAATTATTTTTGCTTTGTGTATATTAAGGTAAATATGGATCACAAATAGAGTGGTTTGCAGAGAGTGATCATTTATAGTAAAACAGATGGATAATTTCAAAAATATTATGAATAACAAATAATTAGAAAATAAAGGAGCATTTTAGCAATTAATTACGCTTTAACTTTTGGAATATCCACTCTAATATTGGGCATACATGAACTTACATCGGCATACAAAAAATGTAAACTGACTCATTCCAAATCAAAATGCAATTAATGAGACATATAAACTTAGGAGAAAGATTGTTGGTGGATTATTAGGAGAGTTGTTGGAAAAACTGAGGAATTGTATATGTGTGAAAATCTCAGAACACAAATAAAATATATTTTAAAGAGCATCAAACCAAATCATATGTGCCAATAAAGTTAATAAATGTTTTTTATTGTACTTCCAAATTATTTGATGATAAAAAACTATTCAATCTTTTCTGTAACTATAATTTCTATCCCAACTATGAATCTAATAAGTAAAGAAGTAAAAAGAGCCTTTGCCCCACAAATAATCCAAGAGAATTACACGTAAGAATTAAAGGGATAAGCATAGGCAAAGAGACTCCCCTTAGCTGATGTCTAACCTGACAGGTAAGTACCTGTCAAGAAGGAAAAAAAAATGGCTTCTCACACATTCTTATTCATTAAACAGGCTTGCTATGATGCAACTGTGTCCTTATGGGATTTGGGTTTATAATAGAGTTTGATGTGACAATTTAAACACAGAAATGTTTCAGGGCTTTCATTGCTTTCCTGCTTTATTGCTTGAGAATATGAATGTCTTGGATTGTGACATTTAATTTGATAAATAATCCTGAGAACTTGCAAAATGACCTACAGAAAATTTATCATTTACAATGTGTTATGAACTTCCTTATAGAGATAACTATAGATTGAGTTTTGAAGGTGGCAGCTTTTCTTGCTTTTTTTTTTTTTAAAATTATTGGATATTTTCTTCATTTACATTTCAAATTTTATCCCCTTGCCTCATTTCCCCTCCAAAAGCCCCCCTATGCCATCCCTCCCCCCCCCGCTCAAAGCCCACCCACTCTTGCTTCCTTGTCGTACCATTCCCCTACAATGGGGCACTGAGGCTTCAGTAGACCAAGGGCCTCTCCTCTCATTGATGATCCACAAGGTCATCCTCTGCTATTTATGAGGCTGGAGCCATGAGTCCCTCCATGTGTACTCTTTGGTTGGTGGTTTAACCTAGCTAGCTTCTAAATAATTGGGACAGGGAACTGTTAAGTTTATTCAAGAAGATTTAAGCACAATAATTGAGCAAATATTTCTAGCTCCTTATGTTATTTAGCTACTTCTTCAGTGACATGTCCCATGGTACTTACAGTCTGAGTCTATCTAACCCTGGCTTGCTTTGCTCCATATATGTCCTCCTGGAGCACTCCCTTGATGACTCCTCTTCATGCCCGACCTCATGGCTGGCTACTTTCTTCTTCCTCTACTTGCCTCATGGCCTTTTTCTAATGGACCCTCACCTACCTCATGGCCCTTATTCTCACCTGCCTCATGATAAAGCTTTTCCTTGACTCTTCTTACTGTGGGATTCTTCACTGGGAATGGAAGTCCTGCCTTTCTATCTCCTCGGCTCAGTCATTGGCTGTTCAGCCTTTTATTAACCAATCAGAGATAATTAAATAGCATTCTTGACACACTTGATACAGAGATTATACAATATTCATGGTAATGCCCATGTCTGGACTGTAATTAGATCTGAAAGCACAGAAATCAGCATCAGAATAGACAGCACAAGACCCTTTCCAACAGAAAGCATGCAAGGATACCTACAAGTTTAAATGCATATATATGATGCATAATTTCAAAAGAAATCTCCCACTATTTTGCAGATGTTTTTACATACTACATAGAAGGAAAAGGAAGAGTAGGAGGAGGACTGAGGTAAAGTAAATTTCATTACAAAGGCTGGAGGATATAATATAAGAGATGTAATTAGTTTGTACTAGACAAAACATTAAGTTTTACTCAGTATTCATGAAAATATATTGAAATATTCACTCATGACTGAGGCTGCTAGACTACTAGGCACCATTGTGGAAAGATTAAATATATTTGAATGAACTTTACCTTACCTCAGTACTTTATATAGTTCTCAAATGAATACTGATTATTATAAGAGAATGGGAAAATACAGATTATAAAAGAAAGTGAATACAATCACCAAGAATTCCACTGTGTTGGATTCCTTGGCTGTTGTAAAAAAGTGCTGCAGATTTAGTGGTTTCTGAAGAACAGATATTGAATGTTCAAATTCTAGATGCTCAGAAGTACAATATCAAGACATAGGCAGAGGCGATGAGAACGTCAATTTGCTCTCTCGAAGGAAAGCTATTGTCACAGCTTCAAACATATGGAGGAGAGGGGGCAAATATTTCGCTTTGACAGAATAAAGAGAAAGACTAGCAATTTCCTGCAGCTAATCCAACTATAAGAACTGAATCCTTATCATTTACTGTCTTTCTCCAAAGATCAAATAATATTACCATCACCTTATACCTCAAGTATAATATACAATATTTGGACTCATGATTATATTCAAAGCATATAATCATTATTCATTTTATAGACAATAATCATATTTGTTATCTATAATTTAGAGTCTTCAACAATAATTTTCTTTCTTTTGTTATTAAACTTAATGGATCTTAACATTTAATTTAAACTCACTACAATTCATATTCCTTTCTAGGTAGTTCATCAATTTTTGTAGATTTTGATCACATTTAGTATCAGTACATTTGCAGTGGACAAGTGTTTATTGTTAGCAGTCGTTTACCGATTGCTTTAAACTAATTTCTTGAAGAACAATTACCTAGGGACAAATATTCACAGATGAAAGGGATATATCTTCATGGAACATTTTCAAAGCATGCTTTGAGCTCATAATTTATCTCAGGAGTGTAGCACTTGTCTAGCACGCTTAAGGGCTTGCTTTCCATTGTAATAACCACAAAGCAAAGATACATAATATTGGTAGGTTGCTAACTGAACTATTCAAGTTATCAGTTAAGAAGCTAACAATTTAAGAAAAATTCTGGTTTAATTATCATTTGTATTACTAAATTTGACAGTTGTTACGTATGTATTTGAATTTATAAATTTTAATATTATAATTTGAATGTGAATTTATTTATTTTTATTTTAGTCACCAGTGTGACTTAGTAATGAAGTGAAAGAACAGATTTATATGAATTTCTATTTCCTGTTTTTGCATTGCCTTCCTTTATTGTCTAACCACTGAATGTTTATTAACTTTTGGTCACGTGAGACATTGTGAAACTAAGCTCAGCATGAGCTTGAATAACTCGTGTGCCAGAGGTCTAGATTCTACAACTAGAGGTCATATTTATTACTGTGGTTTTAACAGACATAGTTTTTATAGTTTCCTGGTGTGTTTATCTATGTCTTTGGAGGCTACCACATTCGGATCCTACCAGAAGGTTCCTGTGTATGCAAGCTAGAAGTGTGAAAATGATTGGTTTTGCATTAAGGTTTACTTGCTGAAGAGATTTCAAGGACAAACTGATTCCTCCTATCAAAAGGAAAAAAAAAAAAAAAAAAAAAACTTCTTTCATACAGAATCCTGTTAAACACTACCTTTGTCTATATATTTAATTATTATTTTATTTAATTTTTTTTTACAGTCTAGTCATTATCCCCCTCCTGTTCTGCCCTCTGACAGTTCCCCATCTCATTACTCTTCTACTGTGTCTAAGAGGATGTCCCCATATACCCACAACCCACTACCCCACACTGCCAGGCCTCCCCATTCTCTGGGGTCTCAAGTCTTTCAAGGGTTAGATGCATCTTCTTTCACTGAGGCCAGACCAGGCAGTCCTCTGCTGTATATGTGTCAGGGACCTCAGATACTACCTGGTTGGTGGGTCAAGGTCTAAGCGTCCAGGTTTGTTGAGACTGCTGGTTTTCCTATGGGATCGCCCTCCTCATCAACTTCTTCCAGCTTTTCCCTAATTCAACCACAGGGGTCCCCGACTTCAGTCCATTGGTTGGGTGTAAGTATCTGCTTATATCTCAGCCAGCTGCTTGTTGGACCTCTTGGAGGACAGCCATGAAAGGCTTCTGCCTGTAAGTACATCATAGCATCAGTAATAGTGTCAGGCCTTGAAGCCTTCCCTTGAGATGGGTTCCAATTTGGACTGGTCGCTGGTTCTCCTTTCCTTAGTCTCTTTTCCATTTTTGTTCCTGCAGATGGTTTAGACAGGAACAATTCAGGGTCAGAGTATTTGACTGTGGATGGCAATCCCATCCTTCCATTTGATGCTCTGTCTTTCTACTGGAGTTGAATTCTACAAGTTCCCTCTCCCCAATATTAGGCATTTCATCTAAAGTCTGTCCCTTTCAGTCTTGAGATTCTCTTACCTCCTGGGTCTCTGGTAGATTCTAGAGGGTCCTACCACTTCCCACATCCCAGGTTGTATATTTCCATTCACTCCTGGTCTCCCCCAATACCTGATCATGTTCCACCTTTCTCCTGCTCCTTCCCCTCTCCTCTCTCACCCAGTTCCTCCCTTCCGCGCTCTGCTTTCTTCTCAGTCTCAAGTAGTATTGAAGCATTGTCACTTAGGGCCTTTGTCTTGTTAACCTTCTTGAGTTCTGTGGATTATATCCTGGGTATTGTGTACTTCTTTGGCTAATATCCACTTACTAGTGAGTCCATACCCTGCATGTCATTTTGAGACAGAGATACCTCACTCAGGATGATATTTTCTTGTTCCATCCATTTGCCTTCAAAACTCATTATGTTCCTGTTTTTAAAAGCTGGATAATATTCCATTGTGTAAATGAACCACATTTTCTGTATCCATTATTCCATTGTGGGACATCTGGGTTGTTTCCAGCTTCTGGCTATTACAAGTAAGGTTGCTATGAACATAGTGGAGCAGGTGTTCTTGTGACATGGTGGGGCATCTTTTGGCTATATGCCCAGGAGTAGTATAGCTGGGTCTTCAGGTAGATCTATTTGTCAAAGAAGTCAAGGTTTCACTATTTGCAGATGATATGATAGTATACATAAGCAACCCCCAAAATTCTACCAGAGAATTTCTACAACTGATAAACAACTTCAGCAAAGTGACCAGATATAAACTTAAATCAAACAAATCAGTATCTTTTGTCCATTCAAATGATAAATGCATTTATAAAGAAAATAGGAAAACAACACCCTTCACAATAGTCACAAATAATATAAAATACCTTGGGGTAACTCTAAACAAGTGAAAAATCTGTATAACAAGAAGTTCAAGTCTCTCAAGAGAGAAATCAAAGAAACCCTCAGAAAATGGAGGGATCTCCTATGCTCATGAACTGGTAGGATTAATATAGTAAACATGGCCATCCTATGAAAAGCAATCTACAGATTCAGTGCAATACCTATGAAAATTCTAACACCATTCTTCAACAACATGGAAAGAGCAATTCTCAATTTCTTATGGAAAAAGTAAACACCCAGGATAGCAAAACCAGTTCTTAACAATAAAAGAATTTTGGGGGTATGACTACCAGACCTCAAGCTTATACTATAGAGCAATAGTGATAAAAATGGCATGGTACAGGTACAGAGACAGACATGTTGAACAATGGAATAGAATTGAAGATCCAGAAATAAAACCACACACTTATGGACACATGATCTTTGAAAAAGAAGCCAAAAATGTACAATGGAAAAAAGAAAGCATCTTCAATAAATGGTGCTGATCTAATTGGCAGTAAGTATGTAGAAAAATGAAATCAGACCCGTATTTGTCACCTAGCACAAAGCTTAAGTCTAAGTAGATCAAGGACTACAACATAAAACCAGACACCCTCAATTTAATAGAAGAGAAAGTGGGAAAAAGCCTTGAAATCATTGGCACAAGGGGAAATTTCCTAAACAGAACTCTAAATGTCTCATGCTGTAAGATCAATAATTGATAAATGGAATCTCATGAAACTGATAATCATCTGTAAAGCAAAGGACATCATCAATAGGACAAATGAGCAATAAACAGATTGGGAACAAAATCTTCACTAGCCCCACATCCTATAGAGGGCTAATATTAAAAATTTATAAAGAACTCAAGAAGCTAACTTCCAAAAAAAAAAAGTAATAAAAAATGGGATATAGAACTAAACAACAGATTCCCAACAGAGGAGTCTCCAATGGCTGATTAGCACTTAAATGCTCAAAGTCCTTAGTGATCATAGAAATGCAAATCAAAAAGACCCTGATATTCCTCCTTACACAAATCAGAATTGCTAAAAAAAAAAAAAAAAAAAAAAAAAAACAAAAAAAACAACCTCAGGTGACAGTATATGTTGGCAAGGATGTGGAGAAAGAGGAACACTCCTCCATTCCTGGTGGGATTGCAAACTTGTACAACCACTGTGGAAATCAATCTGAAGGTTCCTCAAAAAATTGCTTTTGTCTCTTGAGCCTGAGCTAGCCATTTATTTATGTTTACCTCGAGACAAAAGGCTCTCTCTTTTTTAAAAAAAAATTTATTTAATGTATATATGAGAACATTGTAGCTCTACAGATGGTTGCAAACCTTCATGTGATTTCTGGGAATTGAATTTAAGAAATTCTCTGCTCATTCCGGCCCAAAGACTTACTTATTTTTATAAATAAGTACACTATACCTCTCTTCAGACACACAAGAAGAGGATATCAGGTCTCATTGTGGATGGTTGTGGGCCACCATGTGGTTCCTGGGATTTGAACTCAGGACATTTGGAAGAACATCCAGCCACCCCCCCTCCAAAGGATCCTCTTATTCTTCTCTAACAGGAACTGAATCCCAGTCCTCAAAATGTTAGGCGATCATTTTATGACTAAATTATATCCACAGAACTTGCAGTAACTCAGGAGTGACTAAAAGAGTTGCTGGAATTATAGGCCTGTCCCAATGTGAGTGACTTCATTAATTTCTAAAAACATTGGGGCTGAAATCTTATTGGATGTTTTCCCTTTTATGTGTATTCTGTTGTGGTTTCAATGATATTTCTAATGAGCCAAACCTACCACTGCATGAAAGGGCTCATTTAATTGATGCAAAGCTGAATGATCACCCTGACAGGGCAACACCAGGATAATCATGAAGAGTCTCAGTGATGATCCAATGTTGATGGTGTCATAGAGCCCAGAGGCCCTCGAACCATTATTGTTATGATATATATGCATAATTACATATATTACATATACATAATATATATATATTATATACATATTACATAATTATATATATTACATAATTGTCTGATGCTCTGAATAAATTTGGCTGTTGCTTGAGACTTTAGTGTACTTCATTTATTAGCTCTACTCTTTCACACACATTCCCTCTCTCACACACACATACATATGTCTCATGCTCTAAGATCAATGTGTGTGTGTGTATGTGTGTTTGTGTGTGTGTGTGTGTATGTATGTATGTATGTATGTATGTAGTTTAAACATAGTAGCCATTTTTCCCATATATTATAAATATTGACACATTTATACTTGGCTCATTCACAGTATCTTTAATGACTACCTATTGGAACATGGTCCAAGAATGGAATCATGGGAGAATTCCGAGTGACTATGGGAAAAATCTCTTAGCAACAATGCAAGAACCTTGTGACCTGTTTCTTCATATCTATGGATTTTGGATCATGCTTTTGTGTCCTTCCTAGTTGTAGCTGATAGGAGTAAATTTACCTCAGATTATTCACTCCAGCTGAGTAATGGTATTGTTTATACGGTTCGATGAAAATACATGTTTTTGCTGCATGCAGTTTTTCTGCTGTGTGCAGCTTGTTGGCCACAGGTGGTTTCTCATTTTGATTGTATAGGTCCTGATGTGACTCTTCCTGGCCTTCAGAGCTTATATTACCTGATGCTCTGAATAAAGCTGGCTGTTTCTTGAGACTTTAGTTTACTTCATTTATTGGCTCCACTCTTGCACATTCTCCCACCTCAAGAGTGGTAAACAGGTACTCATTACTTTGTTGAATCTACACTCTTTAGTGTAACCAAGGAACACAGACCTTTTGATGCCTAGGACAGTTTATCTTGATTGCCAAATGGAATCTAGCTGCAATCACCTAGAAGATGAGCCACATAATACTTATAAGGGATTATTTTTATCACAATATAATAAGTGGGAAGACACACTGTAAACTAGAAAAATACTTTCCCCTTCATTTTTAGACAACTTATCCAAGGTTCAAAAAAAAAAAAAAAAAAAAAAAAAAAAAAAAAAGAAAGAAAGAACATTTTTGTCTGTTTTACTCTGTATTACCCTCCCATAATGCTAGTAAGTTCATCTACCCTGGTCATATCTTGCTGTAGATTACTCTTTTCACATTTTGTTGAGGGTTCATCTATGCAGTACACATTTTGCTGTGAGTTTATCTACCTTCTTCACATCTTGATCCTGGTTCATATACACTGCTCACATTTTGCTCTAGAGTCCTATCAATCCTGTTAATATCTCATTCTGGATTCTTCTCCATAGTTCACATCTCACATTGCGTTCATCTATCTTCTTCACATCCTGCTCTTGGGTCATCAACCCTGTCCACATCTTGTTGTGGATTCATTTACCCTGTTCGTATTTTTTTCTGGGTTCACTTAACCTGTTCATATCTTGCTCTGAGTTAATCTACCCTATTCACATTTTCCTATGGTGTTCATTCATCCTATTCTTATCTTCTTGTGGGTTCATCTACCCTGTTTACATCTTGCTCTGGGTTCATCTGCCCTGTCCACATCTTGCTATACACTCATCTACAATATTATTGCTGTTGCCACTGTTGCTACCACTAGTCTCTGACATTTGAACCTGGATTCTTCAACACTCTTATATGGAGTAACTACCAGAACTAATGATTCAGTTACCTACACTGACTAGCTAATGGGATTTTTCTGTAAAGTTGAGGCACAAGTGTTGGACTACCCACATTGTAAAACAGCATTAAAAAACCAACAATAACAACAAACCCCCACTCTTTTCAAATATATATTCATTGCCAAAGGCCACCCCAGCAGTTGTTCTCTCTGGTTCTTCTTGAGTCAGCAGAGGGGAAGTGCTTCAGTGGGGATAAGACTTGGTCTTACTAGATATTTAGGGTTGCTGTGTAATAATCAAACCTGTATTTTCCTTAAGTCTAAGTCACTTTGCTGCAGTAGCTGACCTGCCTATCTGAATTCCCCTGAGGCTGTTTAGCAACTCATCATAAAACAGCAGGGAAGAAGTGCTGGTGCTCCTTTCTCTGGTGAATTGACCAGAAACCTCACTGGATAAACTGGTTAACCCTTCGTGAACCAGAGAGGAAGGAAAGAAAAAGAACTAAGATTCTATATACAGGCAAAAATACACAGACATATATACCTTCAAACACTCATTCAAGTCCACTCTGGCCAAGCCAGACCATCTATCACAATCAACTCCACAAGTATTTATGCATGCTTAGATACATACACATACCTACACAAAAAGATATAGACAAATATTCATATATTTTGAATGGATGGATGTGAGGATGGGTGGAGAGAGAAAAGCTACCAAAGCCAAACCATTTAGCCAACCAACTTTATTTATTTTTTCTGGGCTTTTTATACCTTCATAGACGAAAATTTCTATAGAAAATTACCTCAGAGATAAAATGTTACATAAAATGGGAGTTAAAGAGTAATGTTGATATTAAGTTTAAAGCAGTATATAATTATAATATACTCATTAAAATTTCAAAGCAAAAGTTTTTTTACATGATCTTGCCTTATCATAATACACACCTGTGACTTTATCCTTGGACCTAAATGTTTTTTCGTTGAACATAAAATTGACCCAAGTCTATTTCTCCTTTTAATGTGATTTTGAAAGCTCATTGTATTTCTTATTATGCAGCCTTTACTTACTAGTCTGAGTAATGGGCACATTTTATTCTTGATTCTAACTTTAATATATCTTTCTAGAAACTAAGACCATCTCTAAAAACTTTCTTCCTAAAAGTATTTTAATCAAATCTGGAATTCTATAGAATTATTATCTACTTGTGTATATACTTGTATATATTAGTACAAGATAGTATATCTTTACTGTTCTGCAGAGATTTGCTCAAAAATGTGAGCTAATACCTAGTGACAGTTATATTTTAATAGTAACAGGAAAAGCATATTAATAGCAAGTATCTTTCCTAAAATGAATTATTGTTCTAGGCCTTGCCTATCAGAGCAAAACCGTCGTGGATTTTAATCCAAGGTGGACTCATCTCAGGAAGGTCTCCTGCTAGTTATTACCTTCTGTACGATGACATCTGACAATTCAATATATTATTTTATTTCCTCCAGACCAGTAATTTTGAACCTTCCTAATTAGGTAAACCTTTAATAAATTTGCTCATGCTGTAGTGACCCTAACCATAAAATTATCTTGTCACTACTTTATAATTATAATTTTGCTACTGTTTTCAATAGTAACGTGAATATTGCATTTGAAAGATATCAGATATGCAACCTCTGTGGATATTGTGACCCACAGGCTGTGAACCACTAAGAACCCTGGCAAATATAGTATTGTAATTAGAAATTATCCAGTGTCTGTCTAAATAAATGTCAAAAACAATCACTCTACACTTTTGAGATATGGTTGTACTCAGTCTTTATCATATCTGGACAATAAAAATAATCAGTATAACAAGAACAATCTATATTTTATGAATAGTGACAGTTTATATAATATGCTTTATGATTTCATATTAAATTAGCATATTTCAAGTCCATATATTCATGAAAAACCTCTGAATTTGGAGATTTACATTATATATCATAATATGGTAGCTATTAGTACTAATTCAGTAGCAGCCATACTTACTTGATACTTATGCATGGATGCTGTACTGGCTAGCTTTGTGTCAATTTGACACAGCTGGAGTTATCACAGAGAAAGGAGCTTTAGTTGGGGAAACGCTCCAGTGAGATCCAGCTGTGGGGCATTTTCTCAATTAGTGATCAAGGGGGAGAGGCCCCTTGTGGGTGGGACCATCTCTGGGCTGGTAGTCTTGGATTCTATAAGAAAGCAGAAGTACCCAAGGAGCTGAAGGGGGATGCAACCCTGTAGGTGGAACAACAATATGAACTGACCAGTACCCCCTGAGCTCCTTTCTCTAGCTGCATATGTAGCAGAAGATGGCCTAATCGGCCATCACTGGGAAGAGAGGCCCCTTGGTCTTGCAAACTTTATATGACCCAGCACAGGGGAAGGCCAGGGCCAAGAAGTGGGAGTGGGTGGTTAGGGGAGCAGGGGCGGGGGGGGGGNATAGGGAACTTTTGGGATAGCATTTGAAATGTAAATAAAGAAAATAATAATAAAAATTTTTTTAAAAAAAAAAAAAAAAAAAAGCAGTCTGAGCAAGCCAGGGGAAGCAAAAGAACATCCCTCCACAGCTTCTGCATCAGGACCTGCTTGAGTCCTGCATCCTTTGTTGATCAACAGCAGTATGGAAATTTAAGCTGAATAAACCCTTTCCTCCCCAACTTGCTTCTTGGTCATGATGTTTGTGCAGGAATAGAAACCCTGACTAAGACAGATGCTATGAAAGATAATTTTAGTAATCGATTGTTTTCGTCCTTAATTTACAAATTTATGTAGAATCATAAGTATCATAAATGTTAATAGAAACTTATCTAAAGTAAAAAAAATCATGAATTGCTGTACTTGAAAATTCATGTGGGCTACATAACCAACAGGCAGTATGGTCTACAGTGTTTGTGCTCAGCTTCGTATTGATCTTAATGTGTACCCTCAGGCAGTATGTCATTCAATACTATCACTATCTAAATGAAGTATTTATTACCTATAGCTTAAGATTCTTGGGACTTTTTTAGTAAGACTTTTAAAATTTTTGAGTATCACTTCAGATTTTGTAAGCAGTAAACTCTGTCACTGCAATCAACGAGAAAATACAGCACAGAGCTCATAAATTCCTTACCATCATTTCTTTGAACTCCAACCAGCCACATTAAGCATATTTTACTGATTGGTGAATATCTTCACAAATTTTTCTTGTACCTTTTATAAATATTTACAATATACTTACTGGTGATAGGATTCCCAAAAATACAATAAAGGTTTAAGCCTCTCTTATCTTCATGGAGCTTTTATTGGTTTTCTTGTTTGGCTCGAAACATTCAGATATGAATGCTACATCATATAGCTAATAATTTTGATAGGGAATTTTATGTTTGCTTTTCATTTAACTGTAGTTATTATTAGCACAATGCTAGAGATTTGATAAGCAATAGTCTTCTGTGTTATAAGAATTCTCATTTCCTAAGCATCTGTCAAACAGTTAATAAGCCAACTATAGGGCAAGTGGTTTTATTATTAATATGTATATCTGTGTCTGACTAGTCCAGAATGTATGATATGCCTGTCTCAGTTTTCACTGAGACATTATAAGTATCTACCACCATATCTGTCAAGAAAGTATGTAAGTAACAATACTAATATTTGAGTGTTCTAAATGCTAATTTTAACATATTTTATGATTCTTACATGAATTTACTGTGTGGAAGAGGGAGGGAGGGAGGGAAATGAAGAAAAAGTGGGAGCAAATGAGAGAGAAAGAGAGAGAGAGATCTATGTCAAAGAAAAACTTCTACCTTTTAGATTCTAGAGATAAAACTCAGGTCATTGGGCAAACAGAAATCACCTTTACATATAGAGCCATCTTGAGGACTCTTTATTGATTATTTTTATTTATTTTTTATTCATTGTGAGTTTCATATCATGCACTGCAGTCCCAACCACTCATGTTCTTGTTCTCTTGTATGACCCACCACCCTTGTACCTCCCCCAAACCACACACAAATAGACAAAATGTAATCATAATAATGCCTAAAAACCATCTTGTCATAGAAACCGTAGCTGGCACAGTGTGTTCCATAGTCACACTTCTGTCCTTATGTCTTCACTTGTAAATGTGCATTGCAATGATTCATTTACCTAATTCGAGTTCTCTGGTTTCTATGACACCATCAACCCTGGATCTTCATTGGGACTTTTCCTGGTTATCCAGGACCAGCCCTTTCATGTACGCAAAGAGCTCACAGAGGATGGATATTTTGTGGTTGGCCAAGTCAGAGCCCTAGATCTGGGAGCTGAGCTGGTCAAACTGTTAGCTCTTCCTTATCAGCACCATCAGGGTGATCTCCCCAGCACTGCTGTGGCTAGGCCACCCAATGCCACCATCTGCAAAAGAAGAGGACAGTTCTGTTCTCATACCCACAGTGCAGGCTTTTCTGGACCCATGCCAGTAAAGACAGCTCCACCCTGCTGTCCAGGCTTAGTGGAGGCCTCACTCTCCCAAGTGCTGCAGCTATCAAAGGTCTGGGTCAGCCTTCCCATTCTCGTCCCCTACAGAGCTGGCTCACATGCGCCTTCACCATTAGGGTCATCGACTATGCTGCCAGCTCTCCTGAAGTAGTATTGCTAAGTGAAGGGCAGAGGTAACCCTCGTGGTGCTCTCATAACCTTGGGGCCAGCTCTCCTGACTACCACAGGTGGCAAGGGGTAAGGTGAGAAAGGGTATCACATCTGTGCCTGCACGGCCACCTCATGTCAGAGGAGTGAGGCGGACAGCACTTCTGTGGTCTTGTCCTCAAGGTATCAGGGTCAGCTTTGCTATTCTGTTCAGGTGAGGTGCATGATCCATTCTCCTGAGTGCTGAAGCCATTGAGGACCAGGTCTAGATCTTCTGTTTTCATGACTCAGAGGCCACCTTTCAGCACTGTCAGAGGTTAAAGGGGCAAGGGCAGAGAGAAGACCATTATCTATGTGTCCTTGCCACCTCATTACAGACAATGGGCAAAGTCATCTCTTCGACATTCCCACACTCTGAGCCAACTCACACATTCCCCCATCCCCCAAATCTTTTGTGCTGTCCAGGTGAGGTGCAGGGTCTGCTCTTAGGAAGGCTGCAGTCAGGAAAGTTGGGTCTAGCTCTTCGTAGAACTGTGGCCACTGAGAGGCATGTATAGCTCTACATGGTCCTGCCACCCCTATTTCTACTGGGCACATACACATGTTCGTTAGTGGTAATATGAGTCACAGAGATCAAAATATTCTGCTGTTGCATGTCCATGGACCTACACATGGCCCTCAGTGGCAGCAAGGGCTGGGACTTCACCATGGCTTCAGGGGGTGGGACAGACAACTCACAAACAGGCCATTTCTCTCTGTCCTGGGATCTCCAGTTCCACCTCTCTTCATAATTTGCAAACTGTTCTGCTTCCCTTTCTGTCCCATCTTTTGACCACATACTTGCACATTGTAGCCATTCCTGCTGCAGAAGGGGCCAACGGCTTCTGGGCTTCTGGATGACCTCCTTTGCTGTGCCACATGGCATGATGATAAGTGGGCCTAATAAGTCTACAGCCCATGGCATGACCACTGGTGGGTCTGTTTTTTGTTTTTCGCTACTATACCACACGGCCTGCCTGGATTGTGGGGCAAAGGTCAGGTCTTTGTGCATCTTTTGCAATTTAAATATTTACTTTGAAACCGTCTCTCTTTAATGAGTTTTTAAATAGGTTATTTTTATGACATTTTCTACTAAATGAAAGTAAGTTCTTCTTTTATCTTAAAAATAAACAATTTAGGTCCCTGCTTGACAATCTTACATTAAAAGAGAGAAATTTATGTAATATATAAATAACTTCATAGTTTCATAAAGCTAAATGCTGTGTTGAATGTCACTCAGGTATTTAGTGTCACTTTTTGACTTTACTCTATATTTTGGAAATGGATACTGATAATGTTACTGACCTGAGTTGAATCCTTACAGAATATCATGAAGTAGATTATAACTTGATCACTGGCTTCACTTTATGCTATATAAACATCTGTAATTTTTGTTCTTGTGGAACGTTATAGATATTTTCAACTGAATAGACAATTCCAAAAGCATGGAGAATAAATGCCCACCTGTTTATTCAGACAGCATAATCAATTTACTGACTTAGCAAGGTTTTCTGAGTTCATTCACATATCCAGGAGACCATTTTTTTTTACATACTTAAATAGTTGTTAATGTCTTCTATCATGTCCTGTTCTCCCTTTCCCTAATCATGACTGAATCATTTAAGGAGTTAGAGGGACACTTCTTTCATTATACAAACTGATAGAGTGATTTATTTATAAACATGCTCACATTTTAATGTTCCTTATACTTCACCAATTATATATTTGATAAAAGGGAGATATAATCAGCTTACAAAGGAAAAACTTTATTTTGGAATAAGGCATATTTATTTACTGATTCTGTATGTTTGCTGTCACCATAGTTAAGCAGATGGAATAGACTACTAAAGAGTAAGTAGCAGATATGCTTGAAGTTCATAGTAAGGAAAATGGCAAGTGCAGTGGTTGATGAAAGGAAACTAGAAGAACAACTACCTGTATTTAAAAGTCAGAAAAGTACCACATTTTCTATATCCATTCCTCTATTGAGGGACATCTGGGTTCTTTCCAGCTTCTGGCTATTATAAATAAGGCTGCTATGAACATAGTGGAGCATGTGTCCTTATTACCAGTTGGAAAGATCTTCTGGGTGTATGCCCAGAAGAAGTATTGCTGGATCCTCCGGTAGTACTATCTCCAATTTTCTGAGGAACCACCAGACTGATTTCCAGAGTGCATGTACAAGCTTGCAATCCCACCAGCAACTAAAAGACAGAAAAGAATGAGATTGAGAGATCCTGGTGGAAAATCTCAGGAGGCTCAACAGTTCAGATAAGATGATCCTGTCCAAATTTAGATACTCTTGGAAACCATATTGCAATTTTCAAGAAGCCTTTTCTTTGTCCTTTTGCAGGAACAATGAGCTAACATCCTATGAAAAACTTTGATTTTGTTGTTATTATTGTTGTTATTGTTTTATGATCCCTGAAAGTAAGGTAGCCTTTGCAATAAGTTCTCATAAAGTTCAACAACACTAAGCATGCATGTTTATTAAGATAATGTATGCATTTTGTAACATACCTCACAGTTACAAATATTGCATTAAAATATTAAAAATATTGCAAGTTACAAATTTAATAAATCCTAATAATCTCAATATAATAATAATTGTAAACAATACTAACACTTTTGAGTTATGCCTTTAAGCTTTTTTTACATTTTAATGTTTATTTTAAAATAAAGAACAATATTTTTATTTTAGTGAGAATCATAAAATTATAAGAAAGTCTGTCATATTTATATAATTCTTCTTGCGAGTCAGGCATGTAAAAGCTGCAGTGTACACTGTTTCCTGTAGTAATCTAATTGCCCTAAATTAATGAATAAAGGCTATTTTCAGTTTATAGACAAAGAGGTCAAGGTTGGGTTCAAGATCATACAGCTCCCCAGTAGGATATAGACTGAGACAGGCTGTATCTACATTCTTAGAGTTTCATGGTGGTGGGATTTAATTATCTCAGTCTGTGGAGGAGTCAAACTGGGCATGATAATTGGTCAACCATTGTTCCCATACTGAAGACACTAACATAGTTCCAATGTTTCCTAATTTGATCTACATAATAAAGCATATACTATACATATGCAGAAATCCATGATTTTAAAGATTGCTTATTTATTATATTTTCTTTCTAATGTTTGAACACTTCCCCTGTAAATACATAAACACGTATACTGTAAGATCTACAAGTAACTGTGCTGTGAGTTTCTTAGCACAAAGAGGAAGCGCCATCTTACTACTGTCATTTCCTCACCTAATAAATTTTGATGGTTATCAGGATGTGCATTGTCAGATATTAAACTTGTCTATATGCTGTATATCTTTGCAGCCTGGTATTATTAATGTGACTCTCTCTTTCTGTGGATTGCTTATAACTTCCTGAAAAAGCATTTTAATTATTCCATGACTTTATCTTAAATATATTGAATAATATTTTGTTAATCATCTCATACCTGTGTGATACATTACAATATTAAAGGAGATATTCTTATATTTTTCAATATATGCTTACCCCTCAGTAGAGAGGAATGCTATATATTTTAAGTGGCCACCGAAAAAACACATGCTGAAATAGTTTTGAAGTATTTATGGTTATGCATGAGGAGTCTTCATTAATGAGGTAATGTAGGCACTGGACTACATTATGTTTATTGTATGAAACATAGATTTCATTTGCCCTTAATTAAAGTTTAAATGAAGTGGTCATATTGAAGAAAATATATTTAGTTGTAATTGTCCTGTACTTCTAACATATTGTTTCTGAATTGGTTTCCTTTACAATGAGTGTTTCCTACTATAGAAGAAAATGCAGATTTGCAAATTCCTCAATATTGTTTGAGACTGTTATTGCCTTTTCCTGACTGAAGATTCCTACCTACCATTTGCTTTCATGGGTTTTTCTTTCTCAGAACTTTAAGTGTCTGATTTATTACAGTTTCTAGAAGTTTCTTCTCCTGCACCATGATTACAATTGCTACCAAGTGTGTCTGGCCAAAGACAATTGCCGGAGTAGGAAATGCTGTTTTCTCAAAAGAGTCTTTCTTGGAATGCAATCAGAAGGAATATTTTCGGAGATATAAGATAACTGTCCACACTGCAGAGGTAGTGAACCATGCTTTTATAGCCTCAAATGTCAGAGCCTTCCATTATGGTTAGGAAGATTAATTCAAAAGAAGGTCATATGCCACATTCTGGTTTATGAGAATGTATGATCTATATTAATCTAAATAATTGAAATTTTTGTACGTTACATTCTCATTTCTATGAGACAGCCATCATTTCCTTGAGTGTCAATAGGATATTTTTTAAAGTAGGTGGTTTAAATCAGGATTTTTACCTGAATACATTATTTAATATTCTTAAAATGACATACAATATAATAAATAATCTTCTTAATCTTTCATAGCAATTTTGAACTTCATATCTAAGTTTTCAGAAAAAACAAAAACATGAAAAAAGCAACCATACTGAAAATTGTAAGTAATATAACCTGCTTGTCTTCTTGTATATTGACTAAATCTTGGTAGATAATTGCATATTTCAATTTTGTATTTATGATTCAATTAGTTCCAATTGAAGGACAGTCTACAGGTGGCAGTTGTCTCATTGGAAATGGAATAAATGCAATTATTTTGGGAAGAGTTTAAAGAAAAATAATTAGTAAGATAGATGATGTCAAAACTGAGTGATAAAATTGTAGAAGAATTGAATTTTCTAAGCCACTTAATTAAAAAAAATCTCAAAAATATATATTAATCTGGTAAAGTGAGAGGTCATAAACAATGTAATCATGAAACCATGCACTATGCATTACCTCTTCTGTGTGTGAGAGACACAAAATACCAGCCTGAGGAAAGGATGATAAATTTTAAGAAGATAACATTCTAAGTCTTATTCTATGCAGCAATACTGATTGATGCTTCTTCTAATATTTAGTTTATGCACACACACACACACACACACACACACACACACACCACACAAACGATGCCCTATGGCTTCCTCATAATCTATACTATGTGATCTGAATTTTCAAAGCTTGACAAATAGCACATATGATGTCCATCAAAATGCATAAGGAAAGGAAATCACATTCAGGAGCAGCAGTGGAAATGTTGCCTTTTGCTTGTTCTTGAATAAAACTTGAAATTGTCCCTAAGCTCTGAAACATACTAACTTTGGTATTCTAATCTATGACTTTTATGATTGTGGAGCCTTATATTAGAAAAATAAGTTGGAATGCCACTTAACCTTTAGGAGTCTGGGGAATGGAAAAATGGTTTAGGGGATGGGAGCTCTTACTCCTCTTGCAGATCAGGGATCTCCATTCCAAGCATCTAAGTGGTAGCTCTCATCCTTCTCTAACTGTAATTCTCAGGGTTCTCACATTCTCTTTTGGCCCCTGCATGTACTGCATGCACAAGGTGTACTTATATACAGGAAGGCAAGATGCTTATGTACATGGAAAATTTATGAGACCTAGTATTTTTCATCATAAAACAGGAATAATGTTTTTTAATTATCAGATAATTGGAAAGGTCAAAAGATAAAATGAATATTCAAGGATATCAAAATTAAATATAATAACATTTATTATAGATCCTTTGCTTCATTTTACATGTCTCTAGTAGAAAAGTTCATTTAAGTTTATTTCTTTATTTTAATTTTGAGGCAGGGTTTACTATGCAACTCTGACTGCATGGAACTCACTATGTAGACAATGCTGTTGTTGAACTCAGAGATTCACTGCATCTAGAGTGATAGTATTAAAGGTGTATTCTGTCATTCCCACTCCCCCCCAAAAAAGGTTATTTTCAAGTAAACACTGGAGTTATGGCTTTGTAGATTAAAGTATAAATGTTAATGAATAAACTATTTTCAATTATTTCCAAAATTGCCATCAATTCTGTGCTGGTATTGGGCAAGTAAAAATCTTCAAAGACCATTTAAGGTTACCTGACTAAACAGGCATTTGAATATTATATAAGATGTTTTATTCATGTTAGTTGAGCAATGTTGAACATGTTAAAGTGACATTTAAACCAGAGTGGAGGAGTTAAGTGTGAATCAAAATTATTTTTGCCAAAATAGGTACCTGGTATTTCTACAGATTTTGTGGATAAAAATAAATTTTAAAGTTTATTCACAATAGGCATATTTTCTTGATGTAAGGCTCATGTTCTAAAGGCTATTACTACAACAGTTTGTGTGTAGAGTGTCTCTGTTATTAATAGTACATTAGGATTAAAGTTTTAAAAGTTTGAGGACAGAAATGAGTCTGGATGGAAGTATAATTTCCTCACAGGTGCAAGGACCAAATATCCAATCACAGCACACAAACACACACATACAGGCGCGCACATGCGTGCGCGCACGCGTGTGCGCGCGCACACACACACACACACACACACACACACAAAATTTTAAATAATCCTTTACTGAGAAGCTCTATTATGAAAAAGTATGAAAAAGGGAAGATATTCAAATAAAATTACCTGAAGTTTATGAAAATAACCAATTTTATTAAAAAATGAAAAAAATGTAAAATAAGAATTCATGTTACTTTTCTTTAAATTTAGATTGTATCTCAAAACATGATATTATGATTGAAAATACATAGCTCTAGCAGAGAGTAAAATTCATATTGGTTAATAATATGAACAAAAGCTATCTTTGGAACACTTTCAACACATCTTCACCTAAAGTCTACCAAGTTTTCAGCATTTTTAATTATATAAACTTTTCTCCTCGTGATTTTCACTTAGTAAAACAAAAAATGGGGGAGGGGAATGAATGAAAATTTAACAAGATAAGAGAAAATATAGATTTCCTTTTTACATATTCCAACTAATTCAATAGCACTAAATAAACCTTTCCCTGATTTTCTTAAGAATTCGCTTCCTTTCACAGAAAAATAAAAATCGGTTATAAGATGTGCTCACTAATTTTTATCACCACCTTGATAGAATCTGGAGTCAACTAAGAAAAATAGCTTCTGGGTTCTTTTGGCAGGGCATTTCAAGCAAAAGAAAATTACCTGAGCTGTGAGGACCTAAGCAGAGTAAAGCATCACCCTCTGTGGAAGGCCAGATATTACACGACTTTGGCTAATATATATTATGTATCTTTTAATTAAAAAAATACTTTCTATATACACATTAAATATTTTACTTATTTTCTAGTACCTTTACTCATTTTTTCCAAGTATAAATGGACATTTCACTTTTCCTATTGATAATATTTATTGACGTTAGAGAATCATACTCATAGACTACTAGGTTATATTAATTTAAATAAGTTCTTTGATTTATACGTCTCTTGGCTGTAATTGGTTGTAATACTGAATTGGATATGCATATTGTAAGAATCATCACTTGACCTAGAGATATCTGTTCTAAAATGAGAGACAGAACATGGATAGAAAATAGAATGAGAGAAACTATTTTCAGAGTCAATGCAAATATTACATGAAAAATTTGCTCACGAACAGTTGTTCTACAGGGATGGAAGTGATAAATGACCAGTTAAAAGCACTTGCTGTTCTTATAGGGAGTCCAGGTTCAGTTCCCAGTTCACAACCATCATCAACCCAACTTTTAGGGTATCCAATGAACTTTCTGACTTCCACAGGCACCAGTAATATATGTGGTACACACAAGCACACACACACACACACACACACACACACACACACACACATACACACACACATCTAGAAAACACATTATCCACATAAAAATAAAAAGGAGTATATTATTTTTAGGAAACTATTTTGTTAACAGAAGAGTGTAGTTCACTGTTAAAATACTTGGCTGGCCCTGAAGACTCTGGTTTTTATTACCAGTATTGAAACACACAGTCACAAAGTAAAGCTACAAGTGGATGTCATAGTTATTACAGTGGTGTTAGGTTGTAATTTTTTTGGATTTTTCTTGCTGTTATAAAATGTCCTAACACTAACTTAAGGGACAACTGGTTTGTTTTGACATAGAGTTCTGAAGGAACAAGTCCATCATGGCATGAAAGACATCCAATATGCAAGGAAGGTATGTGGCTAGAGAAAAAGGTTGATTAAGCACATGCAATGCATACTCAGGAACCAAAGAGTCAAAAAGAATTTGAAACTGGCTAGAAGGTCTTTAGACATGCTTTCAGGAACCTACTTCTAGCAAAACATCAACTCTCTAACCTGCCCAAATAGCACCATTCTCTGGGAAACAAGTGTTAAAAAAAAAAAAAAACAACAACTTGGAACTAAATAAGTTATTTTGTAATCCAGCCACCACATCCTGTCCTGGATTCTGTAAACTTGTGGAAATGACTAAAAGCAAAATACATTTATCCCAACTTCAAAAGTCTCCATAGTCTTTAAAAATCTAAATTTGTTACAGTGTCCAAAATGCAAAGTCTCTTCTACCTAGGTTGTTTTTTAACTGTGACAGCTTTTGAAAATCAAGGAACAAATAATGTGTCCAGTCTATACTAGCACTGAGTATACCTTCCCAATCCAAAGGAGAGGGGTGGGGGCAAAACAAGGAAAGACTGGAAAAATGAGCATCAAAATCCAGTAGAGCAGACACCAAGACTTTCAGCTGTATGCCAGGCATCCACAAATCTTAATGAGATTATTTTCATTAAAACTATATGTGAAGGACTTAGGTGTTACTGCTCCTTCAAATTCAACTGCTAGGCAGCTCTACATGCCACCTTCTGCAGTGGCTTTCCATTGATTCTGGCCTCTCTAATCTCCTGGATTCTATAAGGCACTTTGGGCTTTACCTGCACAACACCATATATTGACATTCCAAGGCTTCCCTCCAGGGGTGTGAACCTTTATTACACTTTATAATCCTCTCAATCTGATACCTTTCACACCTTCAAAATCAGAACCACATCCTCTTGGTTTGTTGTTGTTGTTGTTGTTGTTGTTTTTTTATGTTATCTTTTGGTTCTGTTCTAAGACTATTTTCTTAGTTTCATCTCAGTTTTTGTTCAAACCTCTTCTTCTCTCTCAGAGTGCATATGTACAGTGTTTAGGAGAAAGTGAAGTGAAGTCTTAGTTACTCTGCTGTTGTGAAGAGATTCCATAACAAAAGCAGTTTACAGAAGAAAGGGCTTGTAGGGTTTCACACTTTCAGAGGTTTAAGGCCCTTGACAATCCTGTTGAGAAGCACAGCAGCAGACAGCAAGGCTGGGACTGTAGCAACTGAGAGTATACTAAAATTATTTTCCTCAAATAGGATGCAGAAGGAAAAAAAAAAAAACTGACAAAGAATGGCATGGGTTTTTGAAATTTCCGAGTCCACTCCCATTGACACAGTTTCCCCCAAAGGTCATACCTCCTAATCCTTCCCAACAGACCTGTCTACTGAAGACCATGCTTTCAAATATGTGAGCTTAAGGAGGCTATTCTTACTCAAGCCATCTAAGGTGGTCAGATAATAGAGGCGATCTATTCTTTTGTGGAGATTCCACAGGGTGATTACAGGTTCTATTTCTAGTCTCTTTACAGGCTGCTACTGTCTACTTGAAAATATACTATCCACGGTTTGGTTTGGACTTTACTTGCCAATCCCTTCAGGTCTTTGCCTCCATGAGAGCTGGGATTGAAGGCCTGGGCCACCACACTTGGCTGACAAGTAATTCTTAAAATTTTTATCGATTCTTTTTGAATTTCATATTATGAACTCCAATCACACTCATCTCCCCATGTTTTACATCTGTGCTTGGCCTTTGCAACCTCCCATCCAAAAGAAAATTAAAAAATTAAAATTAAAATTAAAAGTCATTATGCAAACTTTAGTTGGTCAGTGTTTCACATAATACACCCTTTATTCCTCACATCATTACTTGCAAATGTTCATTGCATTGAGTCATTGGTCTGGTTCGAGGCCTCTGGCTTCAGTTACCAGTTTGAATACTGGATCCTCATTGGGACTCCTCTTGGATATCCTGTTGTTGCCCTGTCACATGGATATCCTCAAGATTCAGTTCCACAGGCGTATCCTCTTCATATGCTCTAGCAGTTCATAAATGGTATAGATGTTGGGGTAGACCAACTCATAGCCTTGGGTCTGGGCATGAGTGATATCTTAGTTGGTTAGCCTGCCAGCTCTGTCTCACACACCATAGAGTTCAGCTATGGACAGTTCCTCCCCACCAGCTTACCCAAATGCTGCAACAGGCAAGGGGTGAGGCCAGACTTCCATCTCACAAAAATGATTTTTGAAAGAATTATTTAAAGCAAAAATAGGCTATAAAAATGTATTATGAGTTTTGAATGACTATAATTATCAGTTTATATTATTAAATCCAACAAAACTAAAATCAAAGAAGAAATAAAACTTTCCATGACCAGCACTCAGGAGGCAGAGGCCAGCCTGGTCTACAGAGTGAGCTCCAGGACAGCCAGGGTTATACAGAGAAACCCTGTCTCGAAAAAAAAAAAAATACTAAGAGAAGTTATCATATATTTGTACATAGAGAATGTTTCAACTAGCATATAAAAGTTGAAACAAATCATGCATTCTATCTGACAACAAAGGAATAAATCTGGACACTAACAACAGTAGATTTAAATAAGTAAATAAATAACTTTTTCTTAATTTACTTTTTACTTATTAACTTTACACCCAGCAAAGGATCAGAAAAGAGAAACAGCTTCACATCAGTGCTACTCAGTAGAAAAGTATGTGGGGCATGATGAAGGCAAGACCACTTCAGGTGAAAAGCACTGCTTTCATTAATGCCACTGGCCTGTGGAATCACTCTGCTTGAGTCCTGATTCTTGCCTCATTCTTTTCAAAAAGCTGTCTTCTCATATTTCCTAGAATCTCAGTTTCTTAACTTTGGCTTGTGGAATTAAAGATGGGTAGAGGAATTGGCATATTCATCTTTCTTGGGTAAGAAACTTTCTCTAATTTTTATACTGTCAGTTCCTGAGCTCTCTTTCAATTTTAGTTTGGCGATGTGGGCCCTTAGCTTTCTGCTCCTACTTTCATTCCTGCCTCTTGCTGCCATGCTTCCCTGTCACGGTGGACTCTTAGCCCTCTGACTGTAACTCCAAGTAAACCCTTTCTTATAGTAACTGCCTGGGTCATGGTATCTTAAACCACAATAACAAAAAAGTAACTAATACAGAGCTTTATAAAAAATCCAAGAGCTGCTCAATTAATATTCCTGAACTGTGTGGGAAAGTAATTATCTCCATATCTAATAAATAAATATGCAAACAAAATAAAAGTGGCCAAATATGCTGGATAGTTTTATGACTGGATAGTTTGATTATAAGCTAGAATTATTGAAAAGGAGGAATCCTTAATTCAGAAAATACTTCCATGAGACCCAGCTGTAGGGCAGTTTTTATTTAAATATTATTATTTTTTAAATTAGTGCTTGAAGGCAGGAAACTCAGCCCTTCTGGGATGGGTGGTACCAGCCCTAGGCTGGTGGTCCTGAGTTCTATAAGGAAGCAGGCTGAACAAGCCATGGGAAGCAAGGCATAAAGGCAGTAACAATGCTAAGGTCTCTATATCAGCCCTGCCTATTGTTTCCTATTGGAGTTTCTGTCCTGTTTTGCTTCAGTGATGGACTACAATGTAAAATGTAAGCCAATAAACCATTTCCTCCTGAACTTCCTTTTTGGTCATGGTGTCTGCAGCAATAGATACCCTAATTAAAACACTGTTCAAGGCAATATTCTTTTGCACCAGAATGCAAACCAGTCTATCAAGCAGTCTATCAAACCATGTCCTAGATGGCCTCCATCTTTTGTAAGTAATGCAGGTGGTGACTGTGTCGCATCCCACTGGTGGGAACTAAACTTCACCTTAGGATGATTATTTATTATTATTTATTATTTCTACTCAGCAGAAAGGGCATGGGTATGATAGAGCTCAGGAGTAACTAACTACATGTAGGACAAGCAAGTACGTGCTAAGGTGAGGAAGGTTTGGGGAATAAGGGCTCTTGCCAAACACAGTACCTTTAATAGAAAGAAAGTTTTTATTTCATTTATTACATGTGAAGCATAGCCAAGATAGTAACAAAATAAAAGGTTTTTTATATTAATTTTAGGGAACAGATGATGTGCAAATAAATAAAATATATGTGAGAGTAAAAATAAAGGTCATGAAGAATAAGAATGTACAGAAAAGAATTGCTTAGAGAGGTAGAAAATATATTTTGTGGTCAGATACCACTTCCATTCTTCCTTTTTTCACACTTACCAATTTTGGGGATTGGTATGTAGACATCATTGGGGTACCATTATTCTGGTTTTTAACAGGACAAAGTACTTCAATACATACACTATTGTAAAAGTAGACTTAGAAAACTTGGTATTTGCAACGCTGAGGCAGGAGGATTCACTGTTTTTCGATTAAAAAGAACTAAGGAAATCAATGAAAGGTATTTTGAACTCACTCTTTAAATGAAACCATGTGGCAGAGAGACACTAAAATGGTGTTTCAGTGTAACGAAAACATGGAGTACATGAGTATGAACATGTGCACAGGAAGCAGTCAGGATGAAAAGCAGCCAAGCTTCACAGTTCTGGCACTGGGAAAAGAAGGAAAGACTTATGACTCAGGGCTTTAATCACTCACCCCACCTGTGTTTATTCTGTGAGTCCTTTTCTGTAATGGCATTTTTCTGACTTTAAGAATGAAGAGAAAATGAATGAAATGAGTAAAAAAATATCTTTTTTTAAAAAAATAGCTTGGGGATAAAGAAGTAACATAACTTATTAATTGTAAATGCAAATCAAGGTAAGCTGTTCTTCCCTAACCCTGATTTAATGATGGACTCCCCTCTCTTACATGCCTATGTAGTTTATTTTCTTTGATGTCAGAATGTAAGCCTCAGTTACCAGGGCTCTATTTTCATGATTGTTATAACTGCAATTCAAGTTCTGTTAATGACCTAAAACAAAACAAAACAAAACAAACAAACAAACAAAAACAAAAACAAAAGGGAATCACTTTTCAAAAATATAGCCACAGTAAATGAAGGTAATTAGGTCAGTCTGTCAGTCACAGGCTGCTTCTCATGGGAGGAGCTGTGTATTATATTCTCAAATTCTATTCAACTTCAAAATATTATGAAGTGATGACTCAAGATAAATAACTTGACACGTTGGAATACTAGTTGTGCCTTCTCTGTTATTTATGAGTAACACATTCCAGTTAATCTCTTTCCCAAAGTATATGTTCTTTAAATGCTTTCTCTTTTTAGTATTTTTTTACAAACTGCTACAGCATTTTATTCAGTACTAAAAATTAGTAAAAGGTACTAAAACTTGTGAGCTATAACATATAAGTAAATTCCTATTACAATAAATTGATATTCTGAATTAATAGCATATAACAAAATATTTATTCACAGACTCAAAGGTTTTTGCTTTGTTTAGGGGTCAATTTTGGTTGATAATTTACATTTATAGAGATGGCTGCCACAATCAGGTATACAGGCACTTAGTTATGTTTAAATTCCAACTTTGCCCGTAATCTCAGTACTCTGGACGCAGAAGCACAATTAGTAGTTTGAAGCCAACTTGGACTACACAGAATCTGTCTCAAGTGCAGACAGACACACAGAAGCTCCATAGAATCTGTGTCAAATACAGACAGACAGATGGAAAGACAGATTGATGTACAGACAGATATACACACACAAGTCTAGAGAGTACAGTTAATCACACTGTACTCCTTGATAGGCAGATTGCAGGTAACTTGCCCCCACCAAGGTCAGAGCGGTGTCAATAGCACAGTCTTGCCTCCATACCTGCCCAGATCTAACCATGAAAGTCCTACTTTGGAAAATAACCTTGACAAGAGTACCAAATCTTATAAAAAATTAACAACTTCGGGTACTTTCGTTTTAGCTGTCTGCAGTTTGGGTGCATCCAGAATGTCGTCATAGTCTGCATTCATTGATCAACTGTGATGCTTCGATCTGAAGTCTGATTTCCAGGACAATCTTCGTAAAATGTCCCACAGAGCCACAGAGTTTACAGGTGCCACATCAGCATAGTATCCCTTGGAATTATCAGAGCAGGACCTAGACAGGTGTCCCATTTCTCAGCAGGTGCAAAAGGAAATTTACCATGCTCAGTGTCTGTGCTACCTTTGTACTTCATGACCTCATGGACCAGCAGCAGTAACAAATGCCAGTGACCATGTCCTGACTTTCTAGTGCATCTGGGCAATCAGAAATTCCATGGCCAGGTTTTCTACAGTGGAAATATATCATTCCATTTTCTTTGCTGATTGTCTTTTTAACTGTCTTGCTTCCCATCAGCTTTCCTTCTTTATGGCCTCTGCAATTTCTTCCCTTACTTTCTGTCTATCTGCAACTATCAGTTCTCCATTGTGAAGGATCTCTTTGAATTCTTAAATCATAGTGACATAAACTGATTAAGTGTCACTGAAGGAAACCAGAGCAATAGAATCTATTCACATTCTTTACCCCGACAAAATTCAAGCCCCTTATATTGCTGAATACTCACTATGAATCACGTATCTTATCTCCCAATAAGCTTCTGTAATGATATTACTATTAGACTCATTTAGGTAAGAAAATCTGAAGTGCACCTGTTATATATGTTTTAAGAGGAGAAACTATATATATATATATATATATATATATATATATATATA
>NC_034595.1:30757657-30781126 GCF_900095145.1 Mus pahari | reverse complement strand
ATCTGAAATTCTATGTTCAGAAAACTGAGGTTAAGGGTGACTAAAAGGTATTTAAATCTGAAGGCTCCTTGGTGGTCTATGTGAAAGACTTTGGTTCTCTCTCTCTCTCTCTCTCTCTCTCTCTCTCTTTCTCTCTCTCCATATATACATATTTGTGTGTGTGTGTGTGTGTGTGTGTGTGTATGTTTTCTTCTCATGAGAAAAAAAAGTTTAGACTGCTAACACCATTTAGAAAACTGAATACTTGTAAGAGGAAAATTTAGTTCCTTGTTTCGGGACTCCTTTATCATGAAGAAGTGTTACCTCAAAGAGGATCTTATTTCCAGGAAAAAAAAAAAAAAAAAAAAAAAAAAAACCTCCAGAAAGAACACAAAGAAAAAGAGATGCAACCCTTTCCTCTTACAGCAGTGGCTTTCTGAAGAGATTTCCATGTTCAAATGGAGTTTGAAAAAGTGGAGCAATAGACTTCTCTTCTACTTTACAACTTATTTTTTCAAACTGGATTGTTAATTCTGACAATTTTATTCATGGCATTTACTTTGAAAAAATATAATCGAATCTTTGAAGGATTTTACTGGAGCCCAATTTTAAATCATTTATCTGAACTCAGAAAATCAACATGCCTTTACAAAACATTTAAAAATCATGTATTTGAACTTTCTTGAACTATTTTTCTTCTGTGATCATTTGGTCCCTTTACAGAGTAAGAAAAATTTTGGTAAGTGAACATATTGTATGAGTGAGTCTTTACAAATTTTATTGTAGGAAGAATATTTTCAGATACTTGGGAATACTTAAGACTTCTAAAATATTAGTTTTTTAAAACTTTTCAGAAAGGATAAAATATTAATATGCCAATTTCAGTTAATTAGGCAAAATGAGACATGCTTAAGATATTATATAGTCTTCTTAGAATAAGGTAGTAATGACTATTTCATTTAACTCCCTTTTATAAGTTTTTATTTCCCCTTTAAAGTTCCAGAGAATGGTCTGAGAGCCATGGGTTTTGTTTTAAATAAGTGGGCTTTTACATACGTAGCAAGATAAAGTAGAAGAATAATTAGCAGGAGACATAGCAGAATTTTATCAAATAAGTCACCTGGAACATTCAGCAGATCACATCAGAGGAAGCTGTGATGATCTAACTAACTGGGGTTTCTAAACTTGGACAGTGTCCCTTTGGGTGAAGCTACCAAGCAAAATAACCAATTACAGAAGATGTAACCACATCCAACAGGGGACTCGCAATTAACCGGAAGACACCAAAAGGGGAAGTTGAGGCAGCCAGCTGAGTTCCCAATTTAGGATTCTCAATCCTCCTGGATGAGCTTCTCACAGCTGAACTTGTAGATTTTCCTTCCCATTGTAGACACTTTATATAATTGGCTAAAAATAGTATACGTTGTTGGAAATAGTTTTCCTCCCAGCTGTTTTCCATGATACAATGATTTTACTCCTGAGTTCTTCAACGGCTTAAAGTCTTTCACTTCCTTTCAAGAATTGGTGGATAGGAAGGAGCGTCTGTTCAGACAAGGTGCCTTGGAAAAGCCTTGACAAAAAACATTTGAGTCATGTCTTCAAAGCCAGTTTCCCATAATGTCTTTTGCACAGTTCTACTTAAATTGCATTAAAGCCACATATACACAAGTAGACACATCTGTTGCACCTTAATTAACATGTTTTCAAGAGCACATTTGTGTCTTTAAATATTTCTCTTAAAAATTATTAGAATGCAAAGCAATGGTTTTCACTATGACATTTGAGCACAAAGCCTGATTTTATTGATCCTTTTCCCCTGGCTCCTGATCTTTTATTTGCCCCCATGCCACAATGTTCCCTATTCCTTATTTTGTTACCCTGCTACATGCAATCTTTGCCTTGTGTTCCCCTTCTGTTATCTTTAAATTCTTCCCCTCTTATGATTCCCCTTTTCTAGTTTTATGACATAATATTACATCATCTGGACATAAATAGAAACACACATTTAAAAACTAAAATCTATACTCTCTATATAAGAGAAAACACATGGCATTTATCTATCTGAATTTGGGTTACTCCACATAATAATGTAAAACTATTTTCTAGAAAACGCATCTAAAGCACAACTTGGTGATCAGCTGCAATTCTCTACATTAGGGTCCCAGGTTTCAGCTGAATTTTTCTCATTATAAAATTCTACTGTTACTCATTTCCCAATTTCCCTAAATTTGATTTTCATCTGTTTAATTTTGTATGGCACACTCCTTCTTTACCTAAACTCTCAACCTTTCCCCTTTTAAATTGAGAACCTCTTCAACTCTTCACACACACACACACACACACATACACACACACCATCTGCCAAAAACATTTATTATTACCCTACATTTAAAGTGTTAAACTGGTTAACACTGGTTAAACTTTTAGAACATATCAGAAGACTCATCTCTATAGAAAACTAATTCTATTATTATCATCAAACATTAGCTGTTGAAGCGCTTCATCTAACAGGAAGGCTTCATCTATGTCAGCATGTTAGCTTTTGTCACTGTTGTGCAAGTCATGTTTAGATGGTCATGTTCTTTTTGAGATTTCATGGGCTCAGCTTCTCTTTCATACATCCAGGACATTATCTCCGAGTGGAGTTCCTGGCACAGTGGTTGTCACATCTTTTTGCCCTGTTCTTTAAGCTTAAGGCACCAATGAAATTGATAAGATATTAGCTTAGGTCATTTCTTGCATTTCGTTATAATTTGTAGAGACTACCTCTAGTGAATAGGCATGGCCTCCAGTTGATGGATGGGGCCACCCATGTATCTCAAAATTTTAACCCAGAAATGTTCCTGTCTAAAAAATACAGGGACAAAAAAAAATGGAACAGGCACTGAAGAAAAGGCTATCCAGAGACCTCCCCACCTATGGATTCATCCCACCTGCAGACACCAAACCCCCACACTATTGCTGATGCCAAGGAAATCTTGCAGACAGGAATCTGGTATGGCTGTTCCCTGAGAGGTTCTACCAGCACATTCCAATACAGATGCAGATACTCACAGCCATCCATCAGACTGAGCCTGGTGACCCCAGTGGAAGTGCTAGGGGAAAGACTGAAAAGCTGAAGGGAACTGCAACACTATATGAAGAACAATATCAATTAACTGAACCACCCAGAGTTTCTGGGGACTATAACATCAACCAAGGAGTATACATGGAGGGAACCATGACTCCAGATAAATGTGTAGAAAAGGATGGCCTTATCTGACATCAACAGGAGGGGAGGCCCTTGGTCATGTGGAGGCTTGATGCCCCAGCATAGAGGACACTAGAGTCACCACTAGGCAGGAGTGGGTGAGTTGGTGGAGAAGCACCCTCATAGAGGTAAAGGAAAGGGGAGAGAGGGGGGGTGGGATGAGGGGTCTGTGGAGGGGTAACCAGGGAGGGGTATGTCATTTGAAATATAAATGAATAAAATGATTAATAAAAATGCTTAGAGACTTTAATGGATCTTTTTAAAAATATTTATTTTATGCTTATAAAGGATTTCTATGTATGACTATAAGTGGCATTTGCATATATGCTCCACATGGAGATCAAAAGAGGGCATTAGATCCACTGAAACTGGAGTTAGAATTGGAGGTCTGTAGAGAAATTTTAACCCAGCAACACAGCTACTCTGGCTGGAATACAGACAAACCTTTAGTACACACCTTAATCCTAAACAATGCGAATAAGTTTAGTTTATAGACAGAAGCAGTCATGTTTGAAAGTGACATCTAATTAATAGTCAAATTGACAAATCAGAAAGATTTGGCAGGATAAGTCAGAGGTAGGATATGCTTAACTCTCAGGAGAACAGCACAGGGAAACAAAAGAAAAATGAAAAGAAAAGTTGCTGAAGTCAGTACAGTGAGTGTAGTGGAGTTGAATTCCTTCTTGAGTTCATGTAGTTCTGTGTAGGTCAGCAGAGCAGTTGAAGTCAGAGAATAAGGAGACAGAAGATTAGAACATATTGCCAGAGTTAGAGTTCAATCAGAGTAGTTCAGTCAGAAGCTGAGAAAAGTTAGATTGAATCAGTCAGCTTGGAGAAGAGTTTGAGCCAGAATCACTGAGTGAACCAGCCACCTAGAGTTCAAAAAGATCTAGAAAGAGTGAGCTTATTCAGCAGTAAGGCCCTGAGACAACAATTACATCATGTGAATAAAGGATTCTTTTACAATTCTGGTCCATGTGTGTATGTTAGGATTTTAACCCAAATATTCTGAAAAAGCAGTCAGTGCTCTTAACTACTGAATCATTTATCCAGCTATTTATCTATCCATTTATCTGTTTAAGGGTTTCCTTAATTTGGTGTTTCAATAGGTTCACCAGTTTTCAGCAGTCCAGGAATTTATTTCTCTTGTAAGCATCTAGACGTTGATGAAGCATCTGTGATAAGGTGTTGGTTCAAAGATAGAGGTGAATTTTATTAAATGTTACAGTTTAAATCTAATTATATGTTCTCAGACTTCTGAATTGCTTGTTTGCAGTCATTGGCATTTAGCTTCTCGTGTCTTCTGAATAAGCTTCATCAATTTTGCATAAAACAAAATTCCACACATGTGTTTGTGTTAAACTCATAAAATGTGAATTCCTTCTTACTTTACAGATTGTCTTCACACAGGCCATGATCGACCTGTATTGCTTCCCATGATATGAACTGCAGGGTAAGACAACAGAGCCCAGCCTACCTATTGTTTCATGTGCAAATGTTTTCCTAGGTGTTTCAGAGTTATTGTTTTTCACAAGACTCAACAATAGAGAGTGAGATAAAATTTTTGGAAATGGAAATAACCCAAATACAAGTTTGATTATATATAATTTGACATTTTTCAGAATCAGCACTTTTCTGCCATGAAACAAAAATTAAGGGGATTTTACTGGTTTATGCCAGAGCATTAAAACTCCATTCAAGTTTGTTAACCTTTTAATATTTATACACCTAATTTTTGAAAACAGGTATTACAGCTTACCACAGAATATTTTTAAATGTATTATTTAGATACAATTTAATTTAAGTAATATAGGTGTCTTAGTCAGGGTTTCTATTCCTGCACAACATCATGACCAAGATGCAAGTTGGGGAGGAAAGGGTTTATTCAGCTTGCACTTCCATACTGCTGTTCATCACCAAAGGAAGTTAGGACAGGTACTCATACAGGGTAAAACTTGGAGGCAGGAGTGGATGCAGAAGCCATGGAGTAATAGTGCTCACTGACTTGCTTCCTCTGGCTTGCTCAGCTTCCTTTCTTAGTCCTCTCCAGGACTATCATCTTAGGGATGGCACCACACTCAATGGGCCCTTAAGTCTTGATCATTAATTGAGAAAATGCCTTACAGCTGGATCTCATAGAGGCATTTTTCTCAAGGGAGGCTCCTTTCCCTGTGATAACTCCAACTTGGGTCAAGTTGACACACAAATCCAGCCAATACAATAGGTTACTAAAATATTTCTAAATTATAATTTAGAAATAAAATCCATAAAATTATAAAGGCCAATGCATGCAATAAATACAAAACATATTTGTGACAGCTAGATAAAAAATGACGTTGATATATTGTTAACATTATTTTATAAACTAACTTCTATGAGACCTCCTGGTTTCTATATAGATGAGAAGAGCCCCATCCACATGAATGTATATGTGTGTCACCCCTTCCTCAGTTTTAAGCTTCACATAGTAAGCCTTTGAAAGTCCAAAGTAGTAATGGGTTGTTGAGAAAGAAAGAATTACCAGAAACTCCATTTCATTCTCTAATTGTAATCCTTTCAAAAGAAGGGTGAAGAGGCCCCGAGTTATTTTCCACAAAACAGTATTTTCTTTCCTGTCTGGCTTTTCCATATCTTGAGGCCACTTGGTAGACCCTCCTTTAATAAATGCCTTAAATCTTACCTCTGTTTCCCACATATCTCCCCTCCCCTCTGATTCTGATTCTCCCCACTCTTCCAGCATTTGTAGCTGTCCCTTTTACTGCAAAAACAAATGGCAGAGAAACAGCACAGGGATGGACTTGAAGGCTGCAGGGCAGACTTAAGAGAGGAGCAAAGAAATGGCAGTCCTGTGTGAAGAGGACTCCGCCCAAAGCCCATTACTTCATCAGGTTTTCTAGATGATTTTTTTTTTTTTGAGAAATCTTTTTTTTCTCCACTTTTGAGTTCAGCAGCTTTTTATTCAATATCTCATTTGAAATTTATTTTAAAATGTGCTATAAAAACCTATTAAAGGAGATATAAGGAAAGTGTTTTAGGAAAACACACTGTAAGTTGAAGAAAAGCGCCATGAAATTTAAATAAAACCATACACATACTTGCCTATGCACATTGATTGAGAATACATGACATTTCAAAATTGATATTATGATATAAATTATGAAAATAAAGAGCCTATGAAAACAAAACTCCATTTTCATTAAATAGAAATGAGCATTTTACACATAGTGGAATTAGTAGATTCATTTATGAAATAGTGCTAAAGAACAAGGCACTAGTCTACTTCACCCATTCTGTCATGTAGAAAACAGATTTAATGACATGCATAAACTTCTAATTTTTAATCACACTATATATTTTCATAAATAAAATATAAGGCTCTAATTGGTTTATTATTTGCAAAATAGCAAAACAAAAATCCTGAGTCTTTACTGATCCATTTTTCACAACTCTTGTTTTTGTTCCTTTTTTAAGAATTTACAATTTTAAATATTTCAAATGGATATAAAATTTTTGCTAATGCTAATGTAGTTTTCCTGCTAAAGCAACATTATATATGAGCGTAAGGTCAAAACTAATCACTTGGATTGGTTTTGACCTTATCAACTATTTTGTCTTTCCCTAAAATGTGGTACAAGCCTGTGGAAATCCTAGCAAAGTTGACTCTTCATTTGCAAATGACAGGAGTTTCTCCTGTATTTGTTCTTTTTATTTGTAAGTAAAGTGGAAAATAAGACCCACAAGAGAAATTAGCATATGTGTAAATTTTGCTTTTCTTTCCTCAGATGGAGGGATAGGATGAGAACTTAACCCAAGGTGTGTATTTACACAGCATTTATTATTTACAGCATTTCATTCTCTGTTGGTAACTATCCTTAGGCCTAGATGTGAACCTTCTAGCCTCTGTACAATCTAATCTTCCAGTCTAACTGTTTCAATCTGGTTTCTCTTGGCTTCTTACTGAATTTCTCTGCCTGGTCTCATACTAACTTTGGAAATATTGTCCAATCTTCCCTTACCTTCTCATTGTCTGGTTCATTCGGTCTTCACCCATGTCTAGATTGTTCTGTCTTTGTGAAGTTGTCCTGCTAAAACTGCCACATCACAAACATCACAGACATTCTCTGTGCTGCTCTTCAGTAGCCTTTCCTTCCTGTGTTGTTCTCCTGGGAGTTCCCAGTGTCCTATCTCTAACTCACTATGTCAAATCTTTCTCTGATTCATCACTTTGCAGGCCTCTCAATTAGATGTCACATTCAAGCATGGCTTTTTCCCTTTTCCAAACTAACATTATTTTTATAGTTATTGTAATCCAGGTTGTGCTTGCATACCAGCCTTATCATGTGATCCCTTCCCATAGCATCCATGCTACTGGATTAAAATTGCTTTATACATAAGGAATAAATTATGATCATAGGATCAGCTTACAAATAATGTAGCTAAATTATAGTTATTTATTTCTTGTAATACAAACTGTGTAATTAATAAAATATTATATAAAACTAACCCAAAATGATTTCTCACATATGGTTAATATGCAAGTTTACTCAAATGGAATAGCAACTTTTGACTTACTTTATAAGTAGAAAATTAGTTCTTATAGAAAGCACTTTTTTTTTTTTCTATTTTGAAACTAGAAAAAAAAGTGCTTTCTATAAGAACTAATAAAATAAGTTCTACTTATAAAGTAAGTCAAAAGTTGCTATTCAACTAGCGGGTGGTGATGGCGCATGCCCTTTATCCCAGCACTCGGGAGGCAGAGGCAGGTGGATTTCTGAGTTCAAGGCCAGCCTGGTTTACAAAGAGAGTTCCAGGACATCCAGGGCTATAGAGAGAAACCCTGTATATACCACATGTTTCTAATTTCATGTCAAACATTTGAAAATTTCCCCAATTCAAGACAGACTGTGGACACACAGTTTAGAAACAAATGTGGAACGTAGAAAAGAGATGCTGTATATAGGTTGCTGGAGTACACATTTCAGAAAGCATTTAAGTGATCTGTGCACCCTAACCCAGCTCTAAAAACCTCAGTTTTCTGAGCGCTAAAAAAAAATAAACTAATTTTCAACTATATACGCATTTATTTTGCACTTGAGGTGAGACCTCAGACACACTAAGCAAGCATGATGCCACAAAACTGAACCTCTTTCATATGAAACTTAGTATGGTGCTGACATGATTTAGGTATGCATGTGTAGTACTTACCTATTATCATGACTTATTTTGGTAAATAAAATTCAAAATCAGTCAGGATCCGATATAAAATTGATAGTGCCTTGACTAACTACAGTTAAAATACAGAGGATCTTGCATTTGACATATTTTCTTACTTTTAATTTAAAAATGGTTCAGTTACAAGGAATATTATATTTTCTTTATCAAATTATACTACACCTTTGCTGAAGATTGCATGTGATCGCTAGTAATTTTATAATATTCTTTAGAAAAGTTTTGTTTAAAAGAACATATTCCAGACTTTTTTCTTCTTTTTTAAATATTGAAAATATTCTTGTTGGTGTTCAGAAGTAGGCATCAACAGTTCATCTCTCATGTAGTATATCCTAACCACAATTTTCCTCTACTCCAACACCTACCCCCACCACACAATCCCTCACATCCAGTCCTCCTCTGCTGTCTATCAGAAAAGAGCAGATCCCCAAGAAACAAGAGACAAAGGCAATAGGAGAAAAAGAGTTCTAAGAGCACACAGAGGAGTCAGAGACTCACTTGAACTGTTATGAGTCTCACAATACCAAGTTAGCAGCTGTGATGTATATGGAGTGGACCTTGTACTATCCCCTGCAGATCCTGTGAATGCTGCTTCATTCTCTGCGAGACTCTAGGCTCATCCAATTTTGTACACGTGGAACAGTTATTTGAGAGCTACTATTGGTAGCTTGAGTTGACTTTTTAAATGATCATTTTATTTTACTTTTAAAAATAATTCAAAGAATGGATCCATACAGATTTTTGGAAGTAGTTTGTGAACAGATGAGCATCCTAGTTTTTAACAAACAGCAGTTTGTTTGGCCAAATAATAAACAATAGAACTCAAATTATGGATCATTCTTATCTTGCAATAAGATAATAATATAAATATGCATGTTAACAAAACACAAACCATTTATACAACTTCAATCCATTTAGCTTACTTAGTGTACAGACAAATGACATCTTTGTGGAAAACATCTGTGCATACAGATGACATCTCTTGAAAAATATGAATATATTCTTAGTGTTTAGATAAAGATCTTCAGTGTACTATTTAGGGATTTGCAGAGAAACAACAGAGTGTATGAGCACACAGTAATGATAAGTACCAAGGAGCCCTGAGAAAGACATTATGAAGATCATAAGGGAAGACTTTGATTATTCAGTTATATAGAGTCTGGAGAATCTGCCAGAGCTCAGTAGCTTGAGATCCACAGGCTGAAGCTCTAATATTAAAGTTCTGATGTACTAGGGCAGGAAAAATTGCCTCTCTCCTTCTAAGAGACACACAGAACATTTGTTGCTACTGAGGCCTTGACAAAATGATTGTCCACAGACAGTAGTAAGTGTGTGCTATTCTCTTCTAGAAATACCTTGCATACAAACTCTGAAACAATGTTTTCCTGGCCCTCTAGGCATCTCTTGATTCACTCCAGCTGACAATTAACTTACCTTAGCTACACTTTCAAGTACCTTCTGCTATTGTTACAGTTAGTTTCAGGTGAACTAATGTTAATTATTTGAGACTTTGGTACATAGTATCTGAAATATTTGTTAAACTTTACAAAATTTAGAAAAAGTATTTATTATGTTTTCTGACTTTGTATTTTAAAATACAAGTGTGATATTCCAAGTATCATAAAGACAAAGAAGTCCCAGTTAGAACTAATTCTAAACCAAATTTAGATGAATATTTTTCCAGAAAGGCTGCTGGGTTAAAATAATGGATAATAGATTCCAAGGGCCATAATTCTAGCCATCAGCCACAGTAAATAACAGAAGGAACACTTAATAATGGAAACGCACATATGGTGGTGGCTATGAATGATAACTGTAAGAAAAGACTGTATTTCTAAACAAATATATCCAGTGTGAGAAACAAGCTATACAATAAATGCCCTTTCTCCCACTAAATAACAGAATTCAGGAGGACACTGTTAAACAGGGAGGGTGCTACTAGTTCTTAGAGTTCACACTCAGGACTCAGGGTTTCTTCTGGATCTGGAGTTCAGAATGTAAAGAGAAGCATGAAGTCTATTCAGCAAGCAAATGAGAAAATAAACACTTGTCAAAAATCTATCTCTGAGTGTCGTAGATTAGGGGCACATTAGAACTAGACATGCTATCAATGGTATAACACCAGGTACACTTTAAAAAATATAACAATTACAAATATAGCCCATTTCTTAAGACTTTTCCACTGGGATGATGGTATAGTCGAGTCATTTTTCCTTGTGTGTTAAAGTACCCTGTGCAATTTTCTTGATGATAATCCATGTATTAAAAGTCAATGGAATTTGTTGTATTTGGTAAATCTGAATTTTGTTTTTAATGACAAAATAAAGTCTGGAGAATTGGACAGTTTTCTTTGTCCCATGAGAAGACTCATTTCCTGATCTATTCTTAACATATTGTTTATATTTGCAATCTACTTCAATTAACATAGCATTAGAAGGAGAGCCACAAATAACGAAACATTGAGTATACTATTTCTTAGGTTGAAGCAATAACAAAGAGGTCATTCTGTAAGTAAATACTAATGATTCCCATAAACCCGAGGATGCTGAAACTAAAGAGTCTATTAAGCCTTATATACACTGAATCTTTACCTATACATATATATATATGTATAGGTATATATAGGTATATATATAGGCATATATAGGTATATATGTATAGGTATATATGTATATATATATATATATATATATATATGTATATACATATATAACTTTAACTTGTAACTTAGGAATTAGGAGCAGTAGGCAATTAGCAACAACAATCAATAATCAAATAATTATAAAATATACTATTAGAAAAGTTATTTCAACATGGTTTCTCTCTTGAAATGATCATGACAAATACAGACATTTTTAGACTGTGGATACCTTCAGGTAAATAAACCACAGAAGAAGTTGGTGGATGACTGGAATGGGTGTGCTGGAGAGGCATAGGGTCTCCTCTGAAAATACACACTTCCTCTCAACAGGCATTCTGCTCTTCCTAGCTTTATAACTACACTGCTACATGCTCTCTTCCCCAGTCTACTAAATTCTGCAATACAAAGTGCTGTATAATTAAGAAGTTTCCTCATGATGCTATTAAAATATTTAAAGAACATATTAAAACAGGAAATCATTGCTGTAGATTTGCTACTGAAGCCTTGCTAAGCCTAATTTTAAAACTGAAGCAGGAAAGTGGTATTTACTCCAAAATCTAAAATCCAAATGTAAATTTAGAGATTTCTTCCTCTTAAAGCAGGCTAGTCAAACCAATTATAAGCTTAACTACAGCAAAGTGAAATTAATATTTAGTAAATGAAGAAAGATTGTCAGATAAAGGTAATCTTTGTACAGACTCACATTCTAGGTCCTGCTCCTCCTCTTCTCATAGTCTGTTTTCTTGATTTCAATTTCACCTTATTTTTTTAGCACATGGTTCATTGACAGCCAATTTAAACATTTTTAAAGAAAATATCCAGCATTAGCTTTATAAAGACATATAAATCTGCCTTTTCAATAAAATTTTAAGTCCTAGTAAGTATTCCAGAATTAACAGATAGGTAGATGAACACCCTTAACTCCCAAGACTTGGTACAGTCAACTTAAGAACCATAATCCATTCTCAGTCCCATGTTCACAACAATAACCATTAACAAAATCATTACACAGAGCTATTCACAATGAATACATATGGTGCTTTCAGTGGAAAGAGGCAGAAAAGTGCTTCAGTTCAATACCCACTCTCTTCCTTTACTTGCAATGTCCTGTGTACTTCCAGAGGGCACCAAAGGATAGTTGTAACAATGAGTGTAAATCAAGCCTGGGAACACTGTCTCTGGAAGGTGCCAGTGTTTGTCTGAGGTAGTGAGCAGCTTCAAGTAGCTGAGCAACCCAAACAGCAGTAAAAAGATGTAAGATATCGACACGCTCAGCTGCATCTTGTTAAAAGCTTCCTGCGGGTTGGCAGAATGAAATCTTTATTTAAAATACACAAACTATTGTCAGGGGATGGGTGGAAGGAGAACACAGTAGAAGGGCCAAATGCTTTGCTTAACCCAATAGAAGCCGCTGAACAAAGGGGAAAGTGGCCACACTGTTGGCAGCAGGAGCTGAGAAGGTGGCTAACATCATAGCAACATCCATCTGTTCTTCCCATGGTTTCGAGATGCATTATTTCTTTTATTATTAATTATGTTTTCAAGGGGAGAATAAAGATATTATTATGGATAGCAGATAGGAAATCATTTCTGCTGCCCCTTGGCATTGAGTAGAATAGCATATGTAATGACCTCGTGATGACAGGAAACAGAGCTGTATCCTTGAGTCCTAGCATCCCTCTTACCAATCAGCATTGACTCCCTGTTGGTTGTCAGGCTGCTTAACCAAGTTCATGTAAAACCATTACAGAACATTACCTGGAAGGAACTGAGACAGGACCGAGTGGGGTGCATTTGTACAAAGGAGATGCTGGGAGGAAGAAAGAAGGGAAACAGAGGGAGTCTAGGAAAAGGAAAAGAGAAGAAGGAAAGGGAGAGAGGGAGAAGAGGGACAGAGTAAAGGAAGAAGGGAGGAAGAGGGAAAGGAAGGGTGGAAGGGAAGGAGGGAGGGAAAGAAGCGGGAAGAGTCACAGAGATAGACGCATAGAGAGACAGAGACACAGAGACAGAGACAGAGAATGAGTCACCATCTTGGACAGACAACACATAAGAAAAGCAAGTGCTCTCTGTATAATTGCATAAAGATATCACGTGTATTCTCTTACACCATGTGTCGCTTGTTTTACATGCTGACATTTCCAAAAAGCCATTTTAAGACACAATGAAGGTACCTGTGAAACTTTTTGCATTTGTGAACACAGTGGCTTTAGGGAGGCTGAGCAGGGAGCCCAACAGAGGATGGGTCACTAATGAAGAGCCAAAGAAACTAAGCAAGAATGAAATCAGGCACGAAAGAGAAAAGGAACGCTGTGGGAGCATGTCACTTATGTTGATGAAGCTTTATGCCTCTTTGGGTAGAAGTGGCTCACAGCTGTTCTGTTTGCTCCACAATGTTCACAACACCTTTAGCCAGAGTACACCCGCAATGCTCTGGGTTGGTTATTGTTACCAAAGTGATAATTATTTTGGTTTCTCTTCATTTTAAGCACCAACCGAGTGATGTGCTTTCTGTCTAGCAGGGAACAGCGTTTGTTGCCAATAGCTGTGTTCTGATCAAACATAATGCAAACCTAAGAAAGCCTTTACTCTATGTGGCCCACCCTGTCCTTGAGGATTCGGTTCCCTCTCTACCTTTCTTGGGGATAAGTGTTTAGTTCCTCTCTCAGGAGCTCCAAGTCTGAAGTGCATGTGGGGGCCGGTGGAGGTACAAACCATTTGCGTTGGAGAATCAAGGTGGTGGTGAAGGACCCGCTTCATCATATACCTGTGGGCGTAGTCTCCGAAGTATGGAAGCTGCATCCCAGAAACTCTTCCACAGGTTTTCTTCAAGATAACCAGCATGATGGCTGAGCCCCTTCTTTCCCTTAAGCCCCACCAAACTGGCCAGCTCCCGGACTGCAAACTACATCCTGTAGCAGAAGCACATCCCTGAGACAAGTGCTTCCTTCTCTCCTCTCTCTCTCCATTCTCTGACTGTACTGTTCTGGTCCCTACATTTCAGACCCCGACTCTTCATTCCTTACCGCCAGCTTCCCTCCAAGAAACCTGGAGCAAGGCAGCAGGGACACCTGCAGAAGTGCGCACCTGGCCAGGCGCTGTCCAGTGCCCGGTAAGCGGAGGGTGCTGTCCACGCTGAGCTCGAGGCAAGGCCTGGCTGCCGGGGCTCGGGTCTCTGTCGCCTCGGCAGCCAGCCGCCCCCCGCCGGTCCTGCCCGCCGCGGCCGCGCCGCCGCAGCCATCAAGTGGCTCGTTAAGGAAATGCAGGTGAGCGCGGGCGGCGCGCGGGGCCGGGTGCGAGCGCCTGTGCGCGAGCGCGAGCGAGCCAGCCAGCGGAGTGCGAGCCCCAGCATCCCGGGCGCTCCCTCCTGCAGCAGCCGCCCGGCCCGCCCCGCCCCGCCCCGCCCGCGCGCACCGCCGCACCTGCGGCCACTCGCCCCGGCGTCTGCGGGACCCGCGGGCTCCGAGCGCGCCGCCACCCTCCCGCGCCGCCCTCGCACACGCAGATACCACTTTTAAAGAAGCCGAAGCGCTGCAGCCCACCGACGCCGAGCGAGCGCTGCCGGCTGAGGCCGTTGCTCTCCCTGTCTGCAGTTGAGCCCGGACCCTGGAATAGAAAGACAGTTCTCGGTTGGACTGGAAGAAAGGGAAGGAAGACTCCTCTGTTCCCGAGGAGAGCGGAGCGGCTGCCCTAGTAAGTAAAACTGCTCTCTGGTCTTGCTCTCTAAAGTGAGGCGTCTACCGAATGCTTCCTCCCGGTTCGTTTTACCAGGGAAGAACTTGCCTTATATAACTTGAGTAATTCCTACCTGAGAAGTGCTTCGCTAAACATTTTTGTGTGGGTTTCTTTGTGGAGGATCACTTAGGAGTGTCTGCATGTGCAGCATTCCCAGGAGTCTGATTGTTAAAGGCTCATTGTTCGAGGGCTGCTAGAAGACCTGGCTTGTGAACATGTTGGTTGGTTCTAAGATTGAACGACTATTACCTAGGAAATCTTGAGCATTATCAGCCCATTGCCTCCTCCTTCCTGTCACCTTCAACCCTGGTCCACCCCCAAGTTCCATCCTTTGCTGACTTCAGTGGGTTGGTTGTTTTTTCTTTAGTTGTAAGAAACCCGAGCGAAATTAATTGGGTCAAGGGAAAGTTAAAAAAGATGGTTTGCAAGACTAGAAGACAATCCTATTCGGATGACTTCATGTCTGTGAGCAGTTTATGTGTGGAGGAAGTCCTGGCACAAGCCTAGGTGGAGAATCTGATGAAGTTAATTTGGAGTGGAACTGTGAAGAATGCAGTGTGAGAGCAGGCTGAGGCTGGGACTCTGACACAGCCGGTGATGAACTGTGACAGGCTCATCAGTTGCTGACAGGTTTAAGGTATCTCTGAAGGCTGAATATCTCTGCATCAAAAACTTTTGCAGGTAGCATTTCTCTTGGACTAGCATTCCCTGTCAGAGGCTGCAGCTTTTCTGTGCACGCAAGTAGGGCACCCGTCCTCCCTCCCATCAAAGGGTTAATGGTACCATAAAAGAATAGGAGACATGTGTAGCCTAACATTCGCCAGTATTTTGTAATATCTAAATAAAACCTTTATGTTATGTCAGGAAAAATATAGTTGAGTCAGTTTGTTTTGCACAAGAGGGAAGAGAATCAATAACGTTTCAGCATTTCCCCCTCTTTATCACTGCCAAATGGGTTCTGAATCTAATTCTTCTTGCATTGTTACATATACTGTAGGTACAGTAGGAATTGCAGGTTAGAAGCAACTGGACCGATTGAAATGCAAAGTTCTTTGACATAATGGCCCTTATACGGACTGGAGTCAAATAGTGGTAAGAAAAGAAAGTCAATGTGATTTAACACTCAATTTTTTTCTGCTAATATAAAACATACTTTTCCAACAAAAACCTTGCAAATATAGAAAATCTGACTGAGAATTACAACTAATTAGCTGGTAAATTTTCGTTATCAGAATCACTTATCAATGAATGCTTATGGGATTTCTCATAATTAATTGAGACTTTTGCAGTCAAAATCTTGTCACCTCTCTACTCAAATAGTTCAGTGAAAATTTCGTTGGAGATCGATTTTAAAAAGTATGAAAAAGCCAGGATGGTTGAAAAAGGGGGAAGCATTCAGAACTGTGCCATCATGTTTGGGTGGTTCTGATTGTCTTGGGACATAAGTTTTAGAGTGATTGGACAGGACAGTGTATCCAATGGTGATTCTGGTGACACAGAGTTGTAATGGAAGGGAATCACTTCAGAAATATGTGTCATTGTCTCCTGAACACCACTTTATTTTCACCCTTTACTCTATTGCCATTCCTGTGATTGGATTTAAATGAATTTAAATAATTTAAACTGAGATCATTGATTGATCAAATCTGGATTATGTATATGTTCTCTATAATTTGTAACCTCGAATCTCTAAGATAATGCATGACATTTGAAAAAATATACATAAATAAAGGGATAATTGTCCATACGCAGCAGTACTTAAGAATGAACCAAACATTCAATTACACTTATTTTGGTACATGTCTATTCCCACAGAATGCATAGGAGAGCTGTTCTTTTTGTCTCATTTCTCAAAGCAGAGACTTATCAGTTACATTGACAATAAACTGACACACATTCTGGCTCTGTTATCATTGTGTCACCGTGTTAGGAAGGGCATCCTGAATTAAAGCTGTTTCTAGCCATGCCTACAGAGATACCTGGTAATTGTTTCTGTAACTATAGAGAGGAGAACCTTAACCAGAATGATAAAATTGTTAGCTTTTTGACACCAGCTTTAAGTGTCATACAGGAGTTGCAACTTTAAAGTTGAAAGAATAAAGCTGCTAGTGTCAGCAGTAATGTGTTTTATTATGCAATTGTTACTCAGATCAGATAATGGTCTGATGAAATACATAAGCAGTCTGCAGGGAATGAATGATTAATTCCTCTAACGTGTGCTTACCAAAGGAGTTTTTACTAATAAAGTGCTCTGTACCTGCATTTGCTTACAGTTGCAGTTGGTAAGAGCAAATATACCTTCCTTTCCCTTAATATCAACATGAAATTTAGAAGTCTATTTCTGTAACTATAGCAACATAAATTTGATTTCTGGACCACATGGTCATATAATTTAAGAAGTTCTCAATAGGAGGATCATTTTCTTAAATGGCATAATTTAGAAAGCAAAGCAATGTTAATTAGGTCTTGGATTGCAATGTTAAACTATTGATAAAATTATTCTACTTTTCATGTGTGTATGGTGGTATTTCTTTCTTGTATTGCACGGAGGGTGCATGAACCCAAGCATATGGGGGTGTAAAGAATGCTGGTACCAATGACACTTTCTTTAGTGATGTTAAAGTGTCGTGGAAGCTAAAATACAGTTCTCACAGATACACATTTAACACTTCAGGAATGAGTAAGAGCAAACCCCACAATTGTGGTTGCAATTGGTGCAAATTGTTTTGTGGTTACAGACATACATTTGTTGTAACTTCTAATAACTCTACTTTTCTAAAGCTTTATTATTTTAGAGGACAGTGAATTGAAAGTTGGTATGTGTTAAAAAACAGCTGATCTGTAGTGCAAGTTACACATGTTAGTAACCTACAAGTATCTTTTTTTTTTTTTTTAGAAAAATTTGGAAACTATCATTTGTGAAGTAACATAATAAAAATCACTACATATCTATGTATGTATCCACACACTTATCAACTATATATCTGTCTATCTATATCTGTACATACAACATATAAGTTTGTAGAAGATCCTCTTTTGTTTGAGGCAAATACCTTAGCTTGATAGTATCTTTTGGATATGCACCTATACTGAGGTTAATAAACTTTAGCCACACCAATTATATAATGAGCATACTTGATAATTTAAAAAATTAGTGGGAAAATTAAATGAGTAGAACATTTTATTGAGCTGAATGGCAATACAACTTATCTGTTAATAGGTTTAAGTGTGTTTTTTTTTCCTACTATTTTGGTTCACTTGGATTTCATTAGATTTTTCAAAAGCACTGCACATTAATAAGGAATAAATAAAATGTCATTCATAAAATCAGCAGCATAAAAGTTAACTGCACTCACAACAAGTTTTAAAATTTATTCAAGGTGTATTAAATGAAGACAACTGATATACAAAAAATGCATAGTATCTTTAAGGGAAGACATAATGTGAGTGAAAACAAGGGTTCTAGGACTTCCTGTGTTACCTAAGAAAGGTTGCTTGGTTGAAGTTACAAAGAACTTCCTGCCTAGTAAAAAGAATGCTAGCAGCCTTACATCATTCCAATTACAAAACACTATGAAACAATCTAGCATAATTACTGATGTAATTGAGTCTAACATTTGGCAAACTGTCAGATTATACTGTGACAGTCTAAGAATCCACAAAGGAGTCAGAGGCAAACATCTTGTTTGCAAAAGTGCCAAGTTAATTGTCCTGAAGTCATGTTGGACAGGCATTGGTCTGTTGCTTTCTTGGTTGGATGATCCTTGCAGTGGCTCCAAAGAACCAAGATGGAGCTTGTACAGGGGAGGAGACAGTTGTCTTGAGTTCCTTTGAAGCACCCTTTACTCTTGCTGTTGAGAAAATATCCCATCATTTACTATCTTTGAATTATCATCTCTGCAATCAAATAGCAGAAGAGTTTGAAAAAAAAAAACAGAAAATAAAAGAATTCCATAGTGGCTCTGGTCTTCCAACTTCAAATAATAATTCTCTCTATTTCTGTATATTTATTATTTTTACAATATTACATATATATTATACAACTTATGTGGTTTCCCTAAATGCATGTTGCAGAGTGTGAAAACAAGAAAAAACAAAACAAACAAACAACAACAACAACAACAACAAACCCCAAGAAACCTTCCTTCAGTCTTTATGTGTTAGAGAAGTAGAGAAGTAACTGATGACTTCATGTATGGAAAGATATAAACATAGAATGATTTCCATCTTACACAGCAGGTTTTCTGTACCAGTTTAGTTGTATTTAGTAGTGGGTTGTCAAGTATGTGCTTGGACAGCACATTCCACACCTGCTAGGCAATTAACAGCCAACAATCCATTATTTTCAAAAGATACTATTCATCACCCGAGAACTTTTCAGAGGACAGTATGCCATGAGATTGTGCACAGTGTTCAGTCTAAAAGTTTTATATATCTCACCACTGAATTTAGTGAAATTACCACTGTGTATACAATAAGCAAAGATCAAAAAATGATTCAAACTCACTAATATATTATCTATATTTGATTAATTCATAAGCAAATAAAGTACAATATACAAAGACCTTGATTTTATAAATTCATATATTTCTTAAATATCCTAATAAGTATTCTCAAAACCAAAGGTGAGTTGAAGTAAAATGGACATCACCTCTGTATTCTAACACACATTTACTTATCTTAAATGCCAGGAAAGGAATGGAACATATGTATAACTGAATATATGTTTCATTTTAGTTTAAAGATGGCTTAACTTATGTGTACATAATTTTATCTGGGAGACTTTGTAGAGTTCTTTGAATGTGTGTAAGGAAGCAATGAAGCTGTTTTAACCAAGTACATAATTTGTGACCATTGGATCTAATTCTTTTTTAACCTCACAGGTACTTAAGTAGCCAGTTATAGGTATACGAATATACATTGTATCAAAAATTGTGACTAACAGCTTTTAAGAAAGCAATACAAACTGATATTGGACTTTATTAATTAGTATTAAAGAGGTGATTTGTTCAATGGGTACGTGAGCAGAGAACAAAGTCAGCAGTGTGTTGAGTGCTTGTGTTCTCTTTGATTATTAAATGCCTTCACACACCCTAGGGTTTTCATCTATCTTTTTGTTAGCATAAATGTTTTGAGTGGTTTCAGATAAAAGTCCTGAACATGGCTTTCTTCAGCTACAACCAAGTAATATTACTTCACATTCTGTGTTCAATGCTAGGAAATATTAAATCAGAGTCAAAACCAAACACAAAATGTAAAAGCATCAGCATAAAACCAAAACCAAGAGCAACAGTGTTTTCCATTTTAGACTTGTAACTGGTTTAGTTACTGGTCTGCTTTTAAAAGGAGGAAACACACACATGCGCGCGCGCACACACACACACACACACACACACACACACACACACACACACTCACACTTGAACATAAACACTTACCACACTTTCAGATACATGCATCCTTTAATGTAGGAATATAATGACCTGGAATCTTGAACAACAGACATTCTGTTTAAAGGTAAAGGATGGTGAGGGTAACACTATAGAGAGGGGAGATATTTTTACTCTTACTCTAAAGACAATATTTTCCCTTTTCTTCTTCCCCCAAATCCTCTTATTAAAAATCTGAGGCATTTTTTTTTTCACATTAAACCTTGGCCCACAGACTAATGGGGAAGTATTTCTCTTATCTGCATTGTGCCATATTTCCAAGTTTTAGGCCTTGCCCTCAGGTAAGGGTGCATGACACACAGAGAGGCAGTTTATCACTTTATGATTCACTTCTTTTTTCTTTAATTTTAGAATAATTATCACGACAATGTCTCTTGTACCATGGATACAATAACCAGTGGATTAGACATTACCCCCTCTTCTATTTCTAACTTATCTAAAGCTATTGAGTTAGGAAGTCCATTCATAATGACACAATGACACAAAGCAACAGAGTCCACAGTTTGAGTCTCTGGAATTTGCTGGCCTACCTATGTGTCAAAGAATGCTAAGTATAACACCCATTATGCTAGCAACATAAAACTGGGCAAGTTATTACTGACCTATGGTTTTACAAAATATATCCAAATTATTGAAAACATTTCAATTCCATAGTTAAACGAAATAAAACAACAACGACACAACCTGACAGTGTACCACCTACTCTAGGATTGTGCATTTACCTGATCTGCCACAACCCCTCTTCTCTATCATTCTGTGTCCCAGGCATCTCTTCTAGAAGCAGGGTGGAATCTGTTGCATATTTAGCAGCAGCGACAGCCTTTCTGTCTCCCACTGTCATTTGTTGGCAACCTTCTTTATCTTCTAAGCTGCATTGCCTCATGGCCATTTCCTTGTGTGTGTCACACTCTTCCACAGCACAAGAAGCAATAGAGCATAGTGGGCACCCTCTGTACTACCGTCATATTGACATGGCACAGGAAACACTAATGAGTCTCCAGGCCAGTGTTGGCACTTTAAGCACCCATCAAACCCTGTGTTTTCAAATCATAATGTATAAGTTACAGTCAGGATTTCAATCATTGCTGCTGTTATAACCATGCCAGAAATGTCGTGGCTTCCTTAGCAGAGAACGGAGACACTGAAGAAATTCTGATCACATTGAAGTAAGTGCACGATAGCTTTATAGGAGGCCTTATATTATATACTTTGTTAAAAATCTCAAAGGAAGGAAAAATTAAGATGAAAATATATTTTAGAAATGAACTGGAATTTTTATGTATCCTTAATTTTAATAAAGTGTTCTGCTAAATTCTTGCAGAACTCATGAGGACATTCCTGACTAGACTTTAAAATATTTCCCTTTGTACTCTCCCCTAGATGCTCTTATGTAGAATACAATAATGTATTACTATCTAGTATTATTAACAGGGGCTTTTCAAAAGTAGTAGCTGGATCATATATTGTATCAACCTAAAAACATTATAGTTCAAAGTATTAAGGCTAAATTCAATGTAACAAAAAAAAAAAGAAAAATTTCTCTTCATTTAATATTTTGCATTGTGCTGCGCAGTAAACTCAATTACTATTTCTTCCCTTTATTTCTTAATTTATTTTGGAAATTATAATATATACACATTCTCCCTTTCTTTTCCTCCCCCTGTATTCTCCCTCAAATTCATGCCCTTTCCTCCCCCTGTGTTGTTCTTCAAATTCATGGCCTGTTTTTCTTTTCACTAGTTGTTATTTCATCTATCTATATCTATATCTATGTCTATATCTATATCTATATCTATATCTATGTCTATGTCTATGTCTATGTCTATGTCTATGTCTATATCTATATATCTATCTATATCTATCTATATCTATCTATATCTATATATATATAATTAGTTTTCAATTACTGATATTTATAATACTTGTTCTGAGGGGTCATTTCTTACAATGGCTTCTGTGATTATGCTCTCTCTCTGGCTAGATTTTTCCATTCTGTGTTCTCTCTCTCTCTCTCTCTCTCTCTCTCTCTCTCTCTCTCTCTCTCTCATAGAAAATATCACACACTCAAGACAAGGCTCAGCCACATTATTTACACTTTGTGGTTGAAAACAACAGTGTTGAGTAGAGGTCAGTAGAATTGTGTCTCAAATAATTCAGTTTGGTACTTCATTCTCTCACGTTCTTGGTCCTCAGGAAGATATTTCTTCTTATAAAAAAATAGTGTCTGGAGGATTGCTTATTTTTGCTAACACTGATATTTCCATAACATTCCAGCTTTAATAATACTAATGCATTATTTGCTACATTACAAAATCTTGATTTACAACTATGCCAGTATGTTTTAAGAGATTTTCTTGTGCTTTCTCTCCCTCCTTTTCTCTTTGTTTCTCTTCTGTCTCTCTTTCTATATGTGCGTCTCTCTGTTTGTGAATGGGTATATTATTATAGATGTTCAAGCAATTATTTAATTATCTCATCAGTAGAGATTTTTTTATGAAAAAGGCAATACCCAATAATATTTCATTGTGAAATATCTGTTGAACCTACAGAGGAATCAATATTTGAATCCAGATCAGAAGAGATGAGGTTATTCTTAACAAAGCAGTATTCTCAGCATTGCTCAAATCTTTTCTTCCAAATTGGGTTTCAAATTTTCCACTCCTGATCATTTCTTTGGACTTCACAGGGACCTTGTATATTTCAGAAATAGAGAGCTCCACTAGCCTTCTTAGAATGATAAGAGGTGTTCTAGTTAAAATAGAAATATTCTGGCATTTGTGTAGTTAATTTGCATCTCATTCAGCAGTACCTTAGATCTCATTTTCTAGGGTTTGAAACACAAACAATTTCTTATGAAGTACCTCACTACTTAAGAGGAGAGTGTTACAATTTATCTTTTTCCCCAATTTGCAGGTGGTTTTAGACTAACTTATCATTTGGGGCTGATAAAATCACTGTTTATTTAAGAGCACTTCCTGCTCTTACAGACACTGAGTTTAATTTCCAGGGTGCATGTTGTCATGTCCAGTGGCTTACTATCACGTAATGCCAGCTCCAGGGTAGTTGATATTTTTCTGGATTTTGAAGGGACCTACACTCATATGTATACACACCAGTCCACCCTCCATACACTACAGAGAGAGAGAGAGAGAGAGAGAGAGAGAGAGAGAGAGAGAGAGAGAGAGAGA
>NC_034595.1:30750040-30757582 GCF_900095145.1 Mus pahari | reverse complement strand
AGAGAGAGAGAGAGAGAGAGAGAGAGAGAGAGAGAGAGAAAGAAAGAGAGAGAGAATCTTAAGAAAGAATCACTTGTGATGCTATTCTCATCTTGGGTTCTAGACATTTGTCCCGCAATATCTTCCCATGGACTCTGAAGACATTTTCATATAGAATGTATTAATAAGTCAACTTATTATATAGAAATGAGTATTTTCAATGGTAAATGTATATAATCTTATTATTTTATCATGTAAATTAAACACTAAAAACAAAATATAAAAATAAATTAAAATTAAACACAAAATGGATCAGTAACTTGTCCATTAACTTGTCTAAAGACACTATAGTTTAAATCCTTTTGCTCAGTTGTCCTCTTGGTGCAAATATTTATAACAAGGAACCCTTGATTTGTAATATTTAAGAGTAATTAAGAGGAATGCCACAGTTTCAGAGCCTCTGAATATTTAAAGCGGAGAAATTTTAATGGCACTTTGATCTGCCTTTGTAATGTTATTTAAAAATGGAAAAAGCACTAGTAGATACTCCTAGGCATCTGTTACCTATTATGATTCTGTGTTGCACAAGTACCCTTTAAACACAACGGAATATGCAGTGACTGTTGGCCACAGGCTACAGTTTCTCTAAAGCCACCAAGTACAAGTTAATTCTGCACCATAACTATGGAACAACCGACCTGCAAAGGCAGGGGAAATGAACCGGTGTGGTGTGAAGTTCAGGGTGTAAGCATCTTCTGCAGGTGACTGTGATGCAGATGAGTACATATCAATGAAGATTTCACGTGGGAGTGTCAGGGTCAGCAGATACAACCAAATTTTGAGGGTGCTTACAATGAGCCAGATACAATTCCAAAGGAATGGAGCTGCAGGAATTGGTCCCCAAAGAGTCATTATACTTAAATTTACTTGTATGAGCTACTTACATTTATATATTCTCATTTCCACATATTATACCAGTACTTGCACTGAACACATTTTGTTGTAGTTTGATTGTGGTAGGGAAGTGATTTTATATTTTATATTTCTTTTTTTTTTAAGTGCAAGAAATTTTTATTTCATTCATTCTTATATGCTAATCAACTAATGAAGATCAAACAAAGAAATAAACAAAAACATTTCTGAACTCTTAGGTTATTTAAACTTTCTGCTTACTGTGATTAGTAGAGCAATAAACATATGTGCATATGGTTTCAATCGGCCTATTTTAGTAATAACTGAATCTACTTTTATTTTTTTATTATTATTATTTTCTTTATTTACATTTCAAATGCTCTCCCGAAAGTTCCCCATACCCCCCCACCCCGCCCCTGCTCCCCTACCCACCCACTCCCACTACTTGGCTGTGGCCTTCCCCTGTGCTGGGTCATATAAAGTTTGCAAGACCAAGGGGCATCTCTTCCTTATAAAAAGTGACATTTCCAATGTTTACAATCTCAATGAAAAACAATTAGGTGAGTTCTTGCTTACTGTGTTGCAACAACATTTGTTTGTCCTCAGAAACCCCTTGGCAAATTTTTAACCAATACACTATGATAATAAAGGCACATAAAAATGGATCTATTCCTACATTAGTCGGGATATAAGAATTTTAATAATTAGCATGTAAAATTGAACAGAAAAAAGGCATTTATAGTTTTGTGACTCATTACAAGAGGTTTGAAACACACCTCTTAGTCATATGAAATATATACTGAACAGAGTAATTCCATTAATTTTTACCTATGACACAACTCTTTTTCCTATAAGGTCTTCTAATAGCTTCTTAATTGAAGTCAGTGATAACTCAGTGATGAAGCTATAACTGAGAAATAGAAAATGTGAAATGCCCGAGTAACTTCATGATGCACCCATGTCCACTACAGACTTTGATAGAACTACTAAGAAATCAAACTGCTAGTTATGATCTTGTTTTGTTCTTCTACCGTTGAAGAACCTGATACAAGAAGCATGAGCAAAGGGGAAAACAGAAAGCTGTGAAATCTATAGATGACATGTCAGCTGTGTGATGAATTTCTTTCTTTCATATTTTAAATGACAGAAAATATAATCATCAGTATTTTCTTTATTTTTTATTCTTTAAAAATGTGGAGCCATTTTAAATGTTTTATATATATATTATAAACAATGTCAATGAAACATATAGGATATGTTGGTATCTTTCATTAGGTCTCCATAGGAAGTTCAGCTTTATAAAAAAAAAATGACAAGTTCAAGATAGTCTTGACATTCTTTTAGCTCATCAGGATGAGACAATCACAGGGATACTTGAGAGAGATCTTGTTCTATGGACACTGCCTAAGTTTTTCAAGTCACATGCCACGGGCATTGCTTTACCACGTTTTACATGGATGTTCACATTATATTTTCCTTCTTCTATATTTTTCTCTATTATTTCCTCTCTCTGATCATCCTTAAAACATTATTTTTTGCAGGTACAGGGAAGGTAATGCTAACGTTTGTGTCATGACAAAGAGGAAATTTCATTATATAGAGTTATATAGTCTTTTAATCTGTTTTAGTTTTCTTTATGGAACCTAATAAAACCATATATTAAAGACTGTGAAGTGGACATAAATAATTTAGGGAAATTATAATAAAAATTACAACATGAATAATGACGATTTATAATTGCCCCTTTTCTATTTGGAAAGGGAATATCATAGTTAAATGTATGTGTCCTTCAGATAGTAATTGTGAATCTGATTTAGGAGTGACTTGGCTGAATGTTTCTTCCAGTCAATAACTTATTTATCATTTTATCAACCTTTTGTGGAAACTCTTCTTTTTGTGGCTTTCCTCAGGACAAACCACTGATGGCACTGCTGTATTATTTCTGCATAACAAATTGAAGAGCTTTCAGCTCATTCCCAGCAGTAGCCAAAGCCTGCCATACAAAGTAATGATCTCACACAAAATGTTGCATTATGTTTCCCCTGCCATTCCTGAAGTGATCAGCCTCCTTTGGCTTCCCATCTCAGGACTGCAGTCTCCTCACTGGAACCAAACCTCCACAGACACATGCTTTACCCCACACAATTTGGCTGAACTCCAGGTCTTTGTTGCTAGGGATGTGACTGTAACATCTGTTGAGTATGGTATGTGTCTTGTTATTCTCATCAATCTTATGCATTTGGGTACCCTTTCCAGGATGTGATACAAAGTGCATAGCACAAAATCTGTCTGGAAGGCAATGTCACAATAGGAAAGGAAAACACAGTATGAGGTGATTTTGTTAATATGGCTTTGATAGTAGGGACTACAGTAAAAATCTTGAGCATTTATGGAACATTTGACCAATCTTTGCAGAATTATCAAAAATTTTCACATATATTGTGTGTGTGTGTGCATAATTTATACATACTATGCAAGTACTTCACCACTGTGTTTTATACCCAACCCTTGAGTTTCTTGAAAAAGTTTTATTATGTATTTCAGGATGGACTTGAAAATATTGTTTTTCTCTTTCTGCATCTCCTGTGCTGAAATTGCAAGCATTTATCACCATCTTGCTGAAATATTGAGCTTTAAGATAATCAATTTAAAAATTATATAAGATTTATTAAGCAAAATAGTCATAGCTTAATATTTTAATTAATTAATTAATTAATTAATTTTATACTCCAGATTCCCCCTAACCTTCTTCCACCCTCTGATTGTTCCATATCCCATACATGCTCCCCACACCATTTCTCCATGAGTATGTCTCCACCCCTCAGCCCCCATCCCACCTGATCTCTAAACTTACTAGGGCCTCCAGTCTCTTGAGGATTAGGTGCATCATCTCTGGTTGAACACAGACTCAGCAGTCCTCTGCTATGTATGTGTATATGGTCAGGTATATGCTGCCTGTTTGGTGATCCAGTCCTTGAGAGATCTCAGGGGTCCAGATTAATTGAGACTGCTGGTCCTCCTACAGGATCACCCTTCTCCTCAGCTTCTTTCAGCCTTCCCTAATTCAACAAGGGTCAACTGCTTCTGTCCATTGGTTGGGTGCAAATATCTGTATCTGACTCTTTCAGCTGCTTGTTGGATCATCTGGAGTGTGGTCATGCTATTTTGTGAGAGCGCTACAGCCTCAGTAATAGTTTCAGGCCTTGGCAACTCCCCTTGAGCTGAATCCTACTGTTTTAGAGTGTTTATAGTCCTGATATCTAACTCACAGCCTCATGCATGATAAACAAGTATTCACTCAACCACTGAGCCATATTCCCAGATCTTCTTGCTTGATAACATTTTTTCCCAATTTTTACTAGGTATTTTCTTCATTTACATTTCAAATCCTATCATGAAAGTCCCCTATACCCTCCTGCCACCCTGCTCCCTTACCCACCCACTCCTACTTTTTGGCCCTGATGTGCCCCTGTACTGGGGCATATAAAGTTTGCAAGAGCAAGGGGCCTCTCTTCCCAATGATGGCCGATTGGGCCATCTCCTACATATACAGCTAGAGACATGAGCTCTGGGGGTACTGGTTAGTTCATATTGTTGTTCCACCTACAGGGTTGCAGACCCCTTCAGCTCCTTGGATACTTTCTCTAGCTCCTCCATTGTGGGCCCTGTGTTCCATCCAATAGCTGACTGTGAGCATCCACTTCTGTGTTTGCCAGGCACTGGCATNGCCTCACAAGTGACAGTTATATCAGGGTCCTTTTAGCAAAATCTTGCTGGCATGTGCAAGAATGTATGGATTTGGTGGCTGATTATGGGATGGATCCCTGGGTGGGGCAGTCTCTTGATGGTCCATCTTTTCATCTAAACTCCAAAATTAGTCTCTGTAACTCCTTCCATGGGTATTTCGTTCCCTATTCTAAGGAGGGACGAAGTATCCACACTTTGGTTTTCCTTCTTCTTGAGTTTCATGTGTTTTGCAAATTGTATCTTGGGTATTCTAAGATTATGGGCTATTATCCACTTATCAGGGAGTGCATATCAAGTGAGTTCTTTTGTGATTGGGTTACCTCATTCAGGATGATACCCTCCAGATCCATCCATTTGCCTAGGAATTTAGCAGGTAAAATATAACATGATGCAATTGAAATGTTGGTATGTTTACAATGAAACATTACAGTAGTTCAAAGAATTCATAATAAAAACATATTATTGAAATAAGGGACTAACATTAATTATTGTTGAAATTGATCTATTGTGCAGAGAAAAGGAAGGATATGGCAGAACTCAGAATAAAAGTAAAACAATTATCCATTTGGCTCATGGGGAAAACCTCTTAAAATAAAAAAGGATAGAACTCTATTTTACTTTGTCCAGGAAGAGTAGTAATGATAATTTTCATCTGTTTTTAGTTTTGGATTTTTCCAATTTTGTAGTAAACAGATGAAAACTAGAATACTTTGAAGACTTATACAATATTATTGACTAAACTTTGAAATAAGTAGTAATAATATTTGTATTGACAACCAGGCATTGCTTGGTTAATTGCTTGTATTTTGATAATAATATAGTCAGTCCAAATTTTTAAAGTCTAACCCAAGATTTGGGGATTTTATGCTAGATCATCCCTTGAATTGCAAACCAAATAAATTTATAGTATTTTAAAATGCTGTGCTAAATTTACAAAATTCAGTAGGGAGAAAGATAAATAACATTAATATTTATAATTTATCATTGTACAAGTTAGATTATACATATGACTGCTGTAACCATGTGATCATAGAGGAGGTGTCTCAAATAAAGCAGAATTATGGCTGTTATACACTATCACTAAGGTGAAGGAGCTCCCTGGTGAGAGGACATTGTTTTTACAAGGTCATTCAGGGATGGAGTTTTATGCATCTCGATGCTCATTCATCATCCAGCAGATGCTCCTCATCTCTAGGACCACATACAGATAATTTATGAAATGGACTTCAAATCCAGATTTATCTGCAAGGAACTTTCCATTTCAGACTTGTATAACTTAATCATCTAGTCACATCTAGTTGAATACAGAGAAACTGATGCTTATTTTTCTTATAATTTGTATAATTAGTAATAATCCACTTTCATAATGATCTTTGTAATATATATATGTAATATATATACATATATATATATATATATATATATATATATATATATATGATTGACTTCAAATCGGGGTGGTATCTAAGATGAATAAGAGTGGCTTGAAATATGAAATTGATATTTTGTAGCTACAATTCTTGCCTTTTCAAGTGATATAAACATTTTGGAGTTTTGACATCTGAATTTTAGTCTGTCATTTTCAGGTCATTACATCCATGGTGAAGTTGTCTGATAAAATTATCTTAGTTTCTTATGAGACTTGTTAGTAGATTTGGTGAGAGCAGGAAGATCCTGTAGTTGACATCACAGATGTCCATCAGGAATGCATTAGCTATTCTGTTTTTCCAATTGAAGAAAATATACCATGAATGCTTATAGCGGGTCCACATAGAAAGACTTACTAGTCTACTGATGTAATGCTACACTCTTAATATAACTTGCAAGATTTCTTTCTAGAAAAAAAGTAAAATGCTTCTTGCTTAGATGCTCACCCTAAAGAATGTGAGAGTAAACACTTTAATAATTTCCATTAATTCTAAAGAATAGCTTTAATTTTCTTATTGCAGTGGTTTTTTCTGAACTGGGAACTTAGAGCAGATATTGATGAAATCTTTGTTTACCATTTAAGTTACATTATAATATCTATTGCTATTGTGCAGAATAATAATTTTCTGTTTGAAAATGAGCTCTTTTAACTCCTTAAGACATTTCAAATCATGGATTATTTTCAGATGAATGTTAAATAAAATCCAATTCCAGTTTTTAATTTCTGGTGGTTTATATTTCAATTTAATGAAATACCAGGTAATTTGTGTAGTCAAGTTGCGAATCATTACTTAAATTAAGCAAATTCTATTTAAATAAAAACTTGACACTGTTCATAATATATTTATTCAAGTCATACCTTATAATACATTTGTTTCTGACAAACCAAGTCAAATAACATTATGACCCCTTATGTGATATGGGAAAAATATATACTTGCATGTGCTAAAATGCAGGAAAAACATCATAACATATTGTGAAGTAATATTTTTAAGTACACTTTCATGTGTTATTCATTATTTATCTCTGGTAATGAGGCACTTCCCCTAGCAACCCTTTGTATTTCACTTGATATGTATCTAATACTAAAACTGAAATCACAGAGTCTAGAGTGGACCAATTCCCAATGGTCACAAACATGACTAAGATTTCAGTTGGCTTGAAGGCTTGAAGCAGATCTGTTAAGAAAATGCCTGCAGTTTCGTGCTTGACTTCTTTCTTTCTTTCCTTCCTTCCTTCCTCCTCCTCTCTCTTCCTTCCTTCCTTTCTTTCTTCCTTCCTTCCTTCCTTCCTTCCTTCCTTCCTTCCTTCCTTCCTTCCTTTCCTTCCTTTCCTTCCTTCCTTTCCTCCCTCCCTTCCTTCCTTCCTTTCTTTCTTTCTGTCTTTCTTTCTTTCTTTCTTTCTTTCTTTCTTTCTTTCTTTCTTTCTTTCTTTCTTTCTTTCTTTTTCTTTCTTTCTTTCTTTCTTTCTTTCTTT
>NC_034595.1:30744930-30750005 GCF_900095145.1 Mus pahari | reverse complement strand
TTTCTTTCTTTCTTTCTTTCTTTCTTTCTTTCTTTCTTTCTTCTTCTTCTTCTTCTTCTTCTTCTTCTTCTTCTTCTTCTTCTTCTTCTCTCTCTCTCTCTCTCTCTCTCTCTCTCTCTCTCTCTCTCTCTCTCAAACATTCCATTTGTTTGTATCTCAAATGATATCCCCCTTCCCAGTTAACCCTCCACAAAATTCCCATCCACATCTGCACTCCCTCCTCCCACTTGCTTCTATAACGGTGCTTCCCAATGCTCTACTACAGAGCAATAGTGATAAAAACAGCATGGTATTGGTACAGAGAGAGACAGGTTGAACAATGGAATAAAATTGAAGACTGAGAATTAAAACAACACACTTATGCACAATTGATATTTGACAAAGAAGCAAAAAATATACAATAGAGAAAAGAAAGCATCTTCAATAAATGGTGCTGGTCTAACTGTCTGTCTGAATATAGAAAAATGAAAATAGATCCATATTTGTCACCTTGTACTAAGCTCAAGTGCAAGTGGATCAGGGACTTCAACATAAAACAAGATACACTAAATCTAATAGAAGAAGAAGTGGGAAAGATCCTTGAACTCATTGGCATAGAGGGAAATATCCTAAACATAACTCCAATGGCTCATGCTTTAAGATCAAGAATTGATAAATGGGACCTCATGAAACTGGAAAGCTTCTGTGAGGCAAAGGACATAGTCAATAAGACAAATAGGCAACCTACAGATTGGGAAAAAAAATTCAGTAACTCCACATCTGATATAGGGCTAATATCCAAAATATAAAAGAACTCAAGAAGCTAACCACAGAACCCCAAACAATCCAATCCAAAAATGTGTTATAGAACAAAGCCCAAATTCATAACAGAGGAATCCCGAATGGCTGAGAAGCACCTAAAGTATTCAAAGACAAAAAAAACTAAGGCAAATCAAAATGACCCTGAGATTTTACCTTACACCAATAGAATGGCTAAGATTAAAACCTCAAGGGACAACACATGTTGGCAAGGAGGTGGAGAAAGAGGAGCACTCCTCCATTGCTGGTGGGATTGCAAGCTTGAACAACCACCCTGGAAATCAATCCAGAGGTTCTTCAGAAAATTAGAAATAAATCTACCTGAAGACCCAGCAATACCACTCTTGGGAGTATACCAAAAAGATGCCCCACCATGCCACAGAGACACATGTTCCACTTTGTTCATAGAGCCTTATTTGTGATAGCCAGAAGGTGGAAACCACCCAGATGTCCCATGCCAGAAGACTGGATACAGAAAATGTGTTTTATTTACACAACAGAACTCAGCCATTAAGAACGATGATATCCTGAGTTTTGCAGGTAAATGGATGGAACTATAAAATATTATCCTGAGTGAGGTAACTCAGACCCAAAAGGACATGCCTGGTATATTCTGACTAATAAGTGGATATTAGCACCCCCCCACACACAAAAATACAGAATACCCAAGATCCAGTCCACATAAATCAAAAAATTCAACAAGCTGTAGGGCCCAAGTGAGGATGCCTCAGTGAGGGAGAAGAAAGTAACCACAAGAGGGGAGAGAGACCTGGCAGCAAAAGGGAATGTGGGGGGTGCGGGTAGGGAGAAGGGAATTTGATCTGGTATTGGGTTATGGAAATGGACTGAAGCCCAGAGATCCAGCAGTAAGAATAGAAACAGATATCCTTGGGAGGTAGGAGGTCCGGGGGACACTCCAGAATGTACCAGAGACCTGGGATGTGAGAGACTCTCAGGACTCGAAGGGAGGGACCTTTGATGAAATGCCTTACAGTGGGGAGAGGGAACTTGAAGAGCCCAACTCCAGCAGGAAGTCAGGGCATCGAGTGAGGATGGGGTTGCCATCCCACAGTCAAAACTTTGATCCATAATTGTTCCTGTTTGAAAGAACTGCAGCAATGGAAATGGAGAAGAGCCTGAGGAAAAGAAGATCCAGTGACAGGCCCGAGTAGGATCCAGCTCAAGGGGAGGGTCCCAAGGACTGACACTATTACGGAGGCAATGGGGCGCTCACGAAAAGTCACCTAGCATGACTGCTCTCCAGAGACCTAACAAGCAGCTAAAAGTGTGAGATATTTGCACCCAATTAATGGACAGAAGCTGCTGACCCCTGTGATTGAGTTAGGGAAAAGCTGGAAGAAGCTGAGGAGGAGGCCAACTCTGTAATAAGACTAGCAGTCTTAATTAACCCAGATCCCTAATATCTCTCAGACACTGGGTCAAAAACCAGGCAGCATACACCAGCTAATACGAGTACCCCAACACATTTACAGCAGAGGACTGCTGGGCCTGGCCCCTTAACACTTATGAGACTGGAGGCTCCATGAAATTTAGAGGTCTGGTGGGATTGGGGGTGGGCACATCCTCTCAGAGACATGGGGCTGGGATAAGGTATGGGATGTGAAACAGTTGGAGAGTGAAACAGGGGGGGGGAATAAAATCTGGAGTGTAAAACAACAACAACAACAACAACAATAAAGAAATTCTCATCTGAAATTAGTGATAAGATGTTCTATTATACATGTTTATGTCAGTAAAATAGCTATAGCTGGTGGAAATGTTCATAAAACACATGTTAGTATACCCTTCATAAGATATCCAATGCACATCTTTGACATGTGCACCTTATTGTACTTCAATTTGTTGCAGAAGCACATAATGACACCCACAAATTAATGCATCACTGCCAATGAATGATATGGAGAAACTTTATAAAACACAGACAGAATTGTCCTTAATAATAAGATTGTACATTAAACAATAAAGCAGTATTGTTAGAATGACTTCCTGGGAGTTACCACTTGTTTTGTGAACACCCCTGGGAAGGAAACAGGTTTACTTAAGGTGCTCTGGCTGATTTTGCCTTCATTTTGGAGATTTAGAAATAAGATAGGATACCAGTTGTCAGCCAGTTGTTACTGGTTTTTCATCTTAACTGCAAGTAATTTTTGGTTATAGGAAGAAAAAGTCACAAAAGCTATGTGACTAGTTGTAAATTGTTTTGTTATATTTTATTGTTCATCTTAGTCTTTAAGTCATTTTTCACAATTAATTTTTCTTTAATTAACAACACTAAAAAATTCCTTAAATTGGCTGCCTTGATAATTAATACAGTGCCATAGAGTTCTGTAGAGCCCATAACATGTTAATGGGTCCTTTTGTATGATCTAAATCTCTCTTTTGTTATCACATTAGCCAAGAGCCATACGATGTAAGCAAACTGGTTATTTATACTCGGAGCCTAACATATAATTGTACTGTCTCCTTTAATAATAGCCATTTGAATAATTAAGTTGACTTTTCTCTTCATATCTTCTTGGATGAAAGTAAACTTCTACACATTCTACTACTTTCAAATGCAATTGGCTCTTCAAAGAAGTGCTATTTTTCATCTCATTCTGTGTCTAGACAAAGAATCTGCCCAGAAATGTGTGCCTATACTTCAGAACAAACATATCAAACATTTTATTCCAACATGCCCTTACTACACACCTTTGAATGAGTAGTTATCTTGTGAAGCCTCATTAGACAGTGTAATTGTGGCAGGAGTGTGACCTTGTACCTGTGAAGCAGTCTCCCACTTGGTGGTGGGAAGAGGCACTAACTGGGTCAGACACATGGATTGTAAGCTGTTTGTTCTCATTAAACTGTCAGCTACAAAACTCCAACACCATATCTGATTCTTTAAGCAATGTAGCAATCTATTGAAAGCCTTTTTATGTCTGCCTCTCATGGCAATGGGCCATGAGATAGAATAAGATAAGAATGATCATAAAATCCTAGGAAAAGAATGATCATAAAATACACATCCAAATTATATCACGTTATGTTTTCTGTGTTAAGCTTCTCACTAGTATTTCAACTGATTTGATATTTGTCATTGATGATAATTCCATAGTATCTTTGGAATTCATTTGACTCAAGATTGAAATGTTAGAGGGTATGTTGTATGTTTCTAAGTGGTATCTTTTCTGCTCCTGAGATATGTACAGAATCGACTCTCTTCTGTTTTATAAAGAGAATGGAGAATAAATGTTTTCTTTAAATGGGTGGCAATCTGGTTGTTTTTGTTACAATTCAAGATATCACATAATTGACTTGTTTAGGTGTATTTAACACCCAGCCTGTAATTGCTTTGGGTAGGAGGGCCACTAATGTGCTTGAGAGTAGAATTTGAAAGAACATAAAGAAGGGATTTGGCTCTTTCAGGAGTATCTCAAAATTTGCTTTTCCAATAATAACTTGATTTTTCTGTGTTAGCACACATTTTATGAAACCCAGAAAGAAAAGATTACAATGACAATGAGATACACCTTGTTTCAGTGGAAAGAAAAAGTAACATTTTGGGGAAGGTAAAACTCCTGAAATTGTAAATTTCATCTTTTTTTCCTCTCAGCAATAAGACAAAAAAAAAAAAAAAAAAAAAAGAAAGAAAGAAAGAAAGAAACCTTGTCAAGGTTAAATTAAGCTTCAATGCCATTTTTCATAGAAATGTAGATTTTACTTCAAGGTTTTCTCTTCATTTGAAAATAGTTCATTAAAATCTCTTTGGCTCGAGTTCCAAAATGATGTTCATCTGCCAAAATTTTAAGAGAATTAATCTCCGTGTTAATTTAAAGTGTCTCACACTTGATAACCTCAAAACCACTGTTCTCTTCTCAATTCAGCAAGATGGCTTAGGGTTAAGCAGCCTGTAAATATACAGTGAAGGCCTCTTGGAACTAATAATCAAGCAGGGACTGACTCTTCAGTGTTTATTTTTTTTTTTGAAACCAGAGACTTATACCAGCAAAATAAGTTTTCACAGTTTTTAATGCAGGATTTTCCACCTTAATTTCCACTCAGATGCTCATTTGCTTAGTCACAGGCTTATACAAGAAAAGCATTGCTTTATATATTCTTGAAACCATGGTTGGTGCATCAGAGCATGGACACTACCTACCCATGATTTTGTTAGAGTTGTAGCATGTGTCTCATGCCAACTATGGTGCAACATACCTACATTCCAGTACTTGGACACCTGTGAGTTACACCTTAGTCTACAACACATGGTGAGT
>NC_034595.1:30734407-30743520 GCF_900095145.1 Mus pahari | reverse complement strand
ACAACACATGGTGAGTTCAGTACTTGGACACCTGTGAGTTACACCTTAGTCTACAACACATGGTGGGTCAGTACTTGGACACCTGTGAGTTACACTTTAGTCTACAACACATGGTGAGTCAGTACTTGGACTCCTGTGAGTTACACCTTAGTCTACAACACATGGTGAGTCAGTACTTGGAAACCTTTGAGTTACACCTCAGTCTCCAACACATGTTGAGTTCAGTCCAGTTGGAGCTACACAGTGAGTCTCTTCCTTTATTTTTCCAAAGGGGGAAAAAAAAGTTAGCATCTCAGGCCCTACACAAACCATCTAAATTGTAAACTTCAGTGTGGATTCTCTCTATGTGGGAGACTCTATTTTATCATAGATTTATAATGTTTTCTTCAAGAAGGAGCTTTCCCCTAATTAGCTCCTCACAGGGGTTATTTTGGTACTTAGGTACAAAAGCTAGCATTCATTAGCTTCAGTATTTCAGAGCTACACAGCTGTGAAAGGTTCACCCATGTGTTTCTGCATAGACTCTTGAAACTGAATGGTAGCAGATTTCATGATTTCATGTCTAACCGTGTCAGGAATGATCTACTTCTAGGCTGTGATTAATTATGTGTAGGTTGCTTTTGCCTCTAGCTTGAAAGAAAAGAGTGAGACCCAGAAGAGAAAGAAATGCTACTCCATTTTTTTTTTTTATGGCTTACTTTTGTAGAAATGTCTCACTACATGCAGCCAAAACAAAAAGTAAGAACTGGAAGTGTAGGAACAACAGGAAGTCAGACCACAGATCCCTATGGAGCTTACAATAGGATGTTGTCCTTTCTTCATGGTGTGACATCTTACAACAAGGTAAATTCACCATTTCATACAATAAGCAACACCACCTCTATAATAACAGGTGTTCTAACTTACAGTGCTCCCAGCAATCATCTTGGTAATTCATAACATTGTGAGTCCTACTCATTGTGAATCCATCTTAGTTTTAAATAACTCCTCAAAGTTAGAGAGAATTATAAAATTCATTGATTATCTTCCTTCAGCAGGGTGTGCAGTAGTGAGTCTATTCATATGCAGCAATGTCTTCATAAGCCCCTTCTTAAAACACACATGGTGATTTTGCATCTTTTCTCTTAAACTTGTTCTATGTTCTTAAAACGAACAAACCAAGCAACCACTGTGGTTTCATCTGTGAAGACATGAACAACAAAACATTTACCACTGAGGTCATAGGACACTGAGACAAACCAAAGTAGTGAGACCACCAACGTTAAAGCAGCTAACCAGTGAGTTTATTGGGCTAGATTATAGAAGTACGGGTGACTCAAAAACAGCACCATTACCTAAAAGTTCAACTCAGCATGAGTGACAGTCCCAAAAGCTTCATCCCTGCTACTCCTCCCTGCACACTGTATAGACAGCAACTGGTCTGGAACCACTCTGCCAGCCGGGCATGGTGGCGCACGTCTTTAATCCCAGCACTAGGGAGGCAGAGGCAGGAGGATTTCTGAGTTTGAGGCTAGTCTGGCCTACAAAGTGAGTCCCAGGACAGCCAGGGCTACACAGAGAAACCCTGTCTCAAAACAAAACAAAACAAAACAAAAAAAACCCCAAAAAAGTATAGGAACCACTCTGCCTAGCAATTATTATTGGTTATATGACAGTGGGTGGTGTGGTTATGGTTACTTTTGATCTGGAGCTCTTCCTGAATTGTGTGAGTTATTTCCAAGCCTGAACTCTGTAATTTCTATTTTCTTTCCTACCCCAGTCTTGAGATACTTTTCCTATGGATAGAGTATTACAATTCAAAATAAATTGTGATATAATATCAAATTCAAGAGTGAAACAGAGGAATGGAGGGAGGGAGTCAGGGTGGGCAGTTAAGGGGGACTTAGGAGAAAGGAGAGAAGAGGGGAGAAAAAGAAGGGTGATTTGTAGTTTGTCAGGCATGTATGGCATTTTGGTAAACTGTATCTGCAGCTGCATTCTAGCTAATACTAGCTGTATAATTCTCTACTAGAAATGATAGGTATGACACTGAAGTGAGAGTTTAAATGTGTCTGTTGCTTATGTAAGGAAAAATGTATTTCAAAACTAAATTGATGGGGAATGAATAAGCACATTGTAATTTGTTTCCATGATAAAAGTTTGTACAGAAATTTGGAAGCAAAAACTACTGGTACAGTAAAGATTGTGAATGAATCTCCCAAAAATATATACCTATTGAAGTACCAAAGACAGAATGTTATCCATACTATGCTTTCGCTGGCATAGAGTTGTGAAGTAGACAGGACTAGTTCATAGTGCTTGAAGTCATAATAGTAGTTATTTAAAAGAAGGGAAATGTGGAAAATCTACCACAGAGGAGTGAGGAATATGCTTGTGATATGAAGAATATTTTATATGTTGGGAGAGTAATTATAAGCTATTTATGCTTGGCATAACAATCATACAAAGTAAGTAAATTTGAAATCATATGTTACATGTCAGCAAAGTTAAATTTTATAATCTAAAATGATTATGTAGGCAAAATCACATATGAGGCCCTAAGGTTAGGTGCCAGTATTTCTGCCTTGTAGAAAATAAGAATGTGATTTCTGTTTCAACCTGAATATTCTTATTCTTCTATTTTCTTACCACAGTGAAAAATCAAATCTTGCTGATTATCATTTTATATTTGCAGAAGGTGCCTCAGAAGTTTGAATTTTATGATTATTGTTGTTGCAGTTGGCATGCTCCCAAATGTAGAATATTAGACCTGGCCTATTTGCTTACTTTTAATTACCTTTTGTAATTCTTTTAACTTGATTTTCTGAATCTTCTGTAGTGCCTACAAATGAAGGCACATAAACATAAAAAGATGCTTACCACATGTTCTGAAGAGTTCCCAGGACTACATTTCCTGTACTAGTGTATAAACGATCACTTGCCCTCTGCTAATGATTTTTTTCTCTTTTCACTTTTAGTTAGACCTTACGCTGGCTAAGCCTTTTCCAACCTACTGTTCATTAATGCAGCCTCATACAGCAGTCTTTCTCCTGTTGGGATCCCCTGGACCTTGTGTTGCCGCTATCTTTCTTAGTTGCAGTATTGGGATCCTTGTAGTGTTTCCATGGTGACTCACTGTTGAGCTGGACCCAAATGTGTCCTCCATCCTCTTTTCATTTCTCTTTTGTGTTTTGTTACAACATCCTATTGAAATAGATCCTTTCTTTATCTATAAGCTCCTTTCCTGATATTTCTTTGCTCCATAAGACTTCAATATGAAATCAAATCCAGGTTAATCTGAATGCCATATTCTATACTTCACTGAAAATTCCCTCTCTTGGGCTGAAAGGAAAGATCTCTTATTGGGTCAAGATCAGTACATTGTTCTCTGTCTCTTAGGCTGTACTTTTTCACGGAGACTTTCAGCTCCTGTGATGAAAGCTTTTTCCAATTTCATTTGTCCTAAACTACTGATCCCCACTTTCCATTCTACTTTTTCAGGTTACCGGGAAGTTTACTACTGCATTACCTAATTTTCAGTTAACTATGACTCTACCTTTTTTTTTTTTTTTTAAGATTTATTTATTTATTTACTATATGTAAATACACTCCAGCTGTCTTCAGACACCCCAGAAGATGGCATCAGATCTCTTTATAGATGTTTGTGAAGCACCATGTGGTAGCTAGGATTTGAATTCAGGACCCTTGGAAGAGCAGTCAGTGCTCTTAACCACTGAGCTATCCCTCCAGCCATTGACTCTACCTTTACCAAGATTTCAAGTCCTATGTAACCATAACACCCTAGACAAGACGCATTAAGAGGTCCCTTGAGTCTATCCTCATAAATCAGTGAGGTATACCTACTCAGTGTCTTCCTTCATGGTGTAAAACACTTCTGCTATATTAAAATATCAGGAAATACATCCTCATAAAAAAAGATAAGTACTGATATATGCTAAGACAAAAACATTTAATTAAATGGTGGCTCAGGCAGTTTTGTTTTGAGGTTCATACTTAAGATAGGAAGCCATACTTTGGATATACGTTGTAATTTAGATATACTTTAGATAGAATGTTCTGAGACACCACTCATTTGGATAAAGTGCTGAGGCCTTCTAATACCTTTATGTCCCACTTTGAACATATTGAAGATAATTTTCATGTCAACGTGTGCTTAGCAACTCAGTGCACAGCAAAATGTACTTAGTGATGAGCAGTGATCAGTTGTGAGTGTTATGTATTCTTAAATTCCCCATCTTTAAACTATAAATGTTGTTCTACCTGTAGAAAATTTCACATCTAGGCCTAAATTTCAAGGCTAAGCTCTTTTGCATATAATTAAAAGTTATTTTTGGCTTATTTGCTATCCATCATAGGTAAGCTATGGAAATACCTTAGTTAGCCTACATAGGCTGTTTGTGTAGTTGCTTAGTAGAACTTATAAGACAGCAATTAAGTGGAAAATCCCCACTCTCATAATCATTCTCTTGGTCTAATATTTATTTGGTATTACCCTAGAAACACATGCTATCTACACGTAACTGCACACTGGGTAGGTTGAGTCAATGCATCAGCAATCCCAAGGCTGCTCTTTAAACACCCATTTTAGGCCATACACTGTGTAAACATGGTGTGTGGGTGGAATAGAATATAAGCCGCGACATTTAAGCTGATACCTGACTGTCTCACAGACGAAATGCTGTATTTACTCTCAAACGTACTTCTTACATGACATTTTGAGACGTATTTAATAGTTTCATTTGTAGTATATTAATTATTAGGCAGAAGGGATGATGTCAAATTTAAATATTATGGGTATATCCTTTATATATAATCTATAACTCCACATAGTAAACACGGAGTATGAGTTTTAATCTTTTTGGACTCCATTTCTGGCTCTAAAGAGTATTTTCAGCTTTTCGTGGAGAACGTTTCACTTAATGTGTATCCACAGAGCTAACTTGTCTTGTACATGATTCTCTCACTAGGTAGATTGTGCAGATATTTGAGGAAGAGCCCATTTCCTTACTTCTGTGTTTTACATACTTCTTCAGGGTGTGCACAGAGTGAAACTGAATGCAGTTCATACAGGCAAGGCATAAGTCACCTATTGCTCCTGATGAACAGCTTCTCAAAGTCTCAGGCTTATTTTGTGAAAGACGAGCTAATAAACTAAGGCATCACTTAGTAATCCCTGTAAAGGCTGTGATTATTTGGATCAGACTCTTCACAGAGCCCGAGCCCCATAAACCACCATGAAATATTAACATATCTTTCTTTCCTTCTTTCTCCTCCAAGATATTCTTTTTGTTGTTGTCATTGCTGTATTTTGTTGACTAAATCTTCACATTTAAGATAAGGTTGCCTGAATGAAATACACTATATTAAGGTCTGAAATATGGTATAGTGGTCGAGGACGTGGATTTGGAATTTAGAATCCGTGTTAGGAGGCTCACTGGTGCCTGTAGCTCTAGTTCCAGGGAATCTGATACCCTTTTATGGCCTTTGTGAGTACCTACGTACAGGTGGGATATATAAATACAGCCAAGTATAAACGAATATGCAAAACACAAGATTATTAAGTCTTCAAAACTTATATATAAGATATTACATCTACCATAGGTTCTCATAAAGTTAAAATTGATAGGTTAAGTTGACTGATCCCTGCTCTTTCCATAGCAATTTAGTTTTATCCTTATGTATTCCGTTTATGTTTGTGCATCTCTCTGTCTTTTTGTCTTTCTATCTGTCATCTATTTTTATCATCTATTTATCTATCAATCACCAAGCTATCTATCTAACATATTATCTATCCATTTAAGATACTTGGGTGAGTGAATATGACTTTTACAGGAGAGTTTGGTGATAAATATTTTAGTGTTTTTAGACAGAAAATCACCTCCAGAAACATAAGCTTTGGATACATGCGTATAGATTCCAGTCAGCTGAACATAGCAACCTTTGCTGTCAACACGTCTGACCTGTTTATGTGTCATCTGTCACAATAGGTTGCTTCCTGCTTGCTTCTGCCTTCATTTCTTTAAATCTATTGATTTTATAACCCCTCAAGTGACTTGTTATTAGTGGCATAAGTTCAAAATTTCTACATCCATATTCCATAAACAAGAATTTATATTTTAAGAAACTTGATAAAATATCCTGACTTCAACTACTACCTTCAGTTTCTTAGAGTAGTTTGGTTTCAATATTTTGATATAAGTTGCCAAATGATGGATTATAGTGTTTTCTATTTTATAGGGCCAAATTCAATATAAATATCTTTATAAATAGAATAACTGCAAGCCTGAATATTTTTATTGACAAGCATTGGCTTAAAAGAGTTGGTCATACATATGTGTATATGTATGTTTTCTCATCCACCCAAGCAAGTTTTAGGTAATCATTTCAGGGATACTAGATTCTCTTTGCTATGAAGTAAGAAGACATGATGCACCATCTTTTTTTTTGTTTTTTAAAAAAAGATTTATTTATTTATTATATATGTAAGTACACTGTAGCTGCCTTCAGACACTCCAGAAGAGGGAGTCAGCTCTTGTTAAGGATGGTTGTGAGCCACCATGTGGTTCCTGTGATTTGAACTCTGCACATTTGGAAAAGCAGTAGGGTGCTTTTCCCACTGAGCCATCTCCCCAGCCCCCATGATGCAACCTCTTGTTTTTAGTTATTGCATTTTTTACAGTTTTCATGAAAATTTTATGATCAAGCAAACCTGTTAAAATATACAAAAATATATTTCAGATTCCTTTAGATTTTCCACGTCATTGTTTTCTTTTCCCACATGACTACAGTGAATTTAGTATTAAATGCTACTTTATGAAGAATTGCCATGTAATTTTTAAGATTTCTATGAAAAGTGCTCTGTGACTCATTTTGTGAATATTTTCACTCCATGAATGTTCTTAAATGTGTACTTTTTGTCTACCTGAATGTATCGATTTGAATTTGGCACATGACGGTCTACAGATAGCATTCTTTCTTGTAACACACCTCTTACCACCTTTATGAAGGCTACAGAGATGTCAGCTGGAGTTATTCATGTTTTGTGGATTTAGTTCAGTTTTACCTGTTTTGTGCTTTTAGTTCATGTCCTTTAATACTGTGTGCTGACAACTATACATTCTACCTAATCTGCTTGCTGTAGTCTTCACTTAACATTATGGAATTATTAACATTATTTTTTCATTTTTCCTTTCACTGAACACAGATTTAGTTCTCATAATATATTCTGATTATAATTTCCCTTCCCTCTACCCCACAAGGTTTCTCCCCACCTCCTCTCTGCTATGGATGGACTTCCATCCTTCCCCTCATTATTAAAGAACATTTGTCTAATAAATAACATCCAAGTGTGACAAAATAAAATATAAGATGGAGTAAAAGCTATCATATTGAAATTGGACTTAGCAACCCAACAGCAAGAAAAGAGCCCCCAAATCAGGTATAAGAGTCAGAGATTCACTCATTCTCACAGTCAGGAGTCCCATAAAAATACTAAGGTAAAAGCTATAATATATATGCAGAAGACCTGGCACAAACCCGTGTAGGCCCTGTGCTTTCTGCTACTGTGTCTGTGAGCTCTTATGAACCTTACTTAGTTGATTAAGAAAGCCTTGTTCTTTTGGTGTCCTTCATTATCTCTGACTATTACAGTTTTCCTTCCTCCTTTTCCTTGGGATTTCTTGAACTCTAAGGGGAGGGATTTGATGGAGAGCCCAAATTAGACACTCTCTCTGTATATTATGGGGATCTGTCTGATCTGCAGTAGGAAAAAGCATTTCTAATGATTACTAGCCATGCCAGCTGAGGGATGCCCATTCATGGAAAAACATATTTTTAATAACCACAAAACAGGGGTGTCAAAAACTATTGCATATTTGTATCTATTACATTTACATAAAATTTCTCACTTACTGCATATTAAGAAAATGATAATTTAAATAGATTCAAGTGACTACCTACTTTTTGGTGTGATCTCTCTTTTAATATTTATATTTATAACTCTATGATTTGTCTTTAATATTTCCTTTTGTCAATCTTAAATTACAAATTTTCTTTGTTAGCACACTTTCTTCACTGAATTGAATTCATTTACATGTGGCTTTCTTATGCATATTTTTCCTTTTAAATGTGTGAATTAGGTTATTTTTGTTAGCTTAGCTGTTAACTTTTTTGAAAGTGAAAATCAGCTGTTATCATCTGAAGGCTTCAGTACCGTAGTAAGATCAGTTTGCTTTTATGTGGAAGTGGTGAGGCTGTGTATGTGTTTTAAGTGTACATCTTACATTCTTGTAACTGTATTCATGGGATTTAAAGATGCTTTCTGATCTCTTTATTGAGTACATAAAGAAAAAAAGCAATATTTCATAAGTATAACCATAAAAGGCTGCATGTTTTAAGTTTAGTATCTATATTTTTCACTGAATAGTACACTAAAATGTATAAATCATAATCTTATCTATAAAATTCTTTGTCTTTGAAATATTCATATTTTAATGGTCTTTTGGAGAATAAGAAATGTTTTTTTTTTTTTTCTTTTTGTAAGGTGGAGGATACATCACATTGGCCTTTCAACACTGAATTCATTAATCGGATAAATTAATATGTGCAAGCCAGATGATTTTGGATAAGTGAATGGTATAAAATGGTATAGATACGGAACTGTCCAATTCTGGTTTTCTGCCAATAAAGGAATAGAGTAAATGATGATTACTGAGAGGGGAAAAAATGCTGTACAATTAATATTATGATTTTACAGCATCAAATAATTTATAATAAAAGGATAATTACTTGATCTTTCATTACATATATGTACACACATATGTACATATAGATGATAGTTACTGGGATTTTGAACATATATCAAGAGTTGGTTTATATTCCCAATGGAGAATCTTTCTTTATTTTAATCAGTCAGTTTCATTAATAGATCACTGGAGATAGTTTCTCAAATAAAGGCTCACACAGAACAAAGTTGGTCTTAACAAATCCTGAGGGGTGATGGGTACAAAATTCTTTTTTTTTTTTTTTTTTTTTATTATTATTATTTTCTTTATTTACATTTCAAATGCTATCCCGAAAGTTTCCCATACCCCTCCCCCCACCTCTGTCCCCCT
>NC_034595.1:30714088-30734396 GCF_900095145.1 Mus pahari | reverse complement strand
AATGACTTTCAGAATATCATAAAGTCCAGTTGAGATTACACTCACTAATGACTTTCAGAATATCATAAAGTCCAGTTGAGATTACACTCACTAATTACTTTCAGAATATCATAAAGTACAGTTGAGATTCAGCTTAGCAAATAGCAGAAGCTTTAGATGGTGGCTCTGTCTACCATAGCACTGAGCTGATACGTGACAGAATAGTGTTGGGGCTGGTTAACACTTCTCCCTATTGAGGCCACAGATTACTGGATGTGACAGTTTGTGTCACCTTTTTCTTTTGTGTGATGATGAAGACTAATCTGCATTAGGTGGAACAGCAGGAACCAAATGAAAATTGCAGATGTAGAGCATATGGGATACAGGAAAACAAAAGGGGTCAGAATTATTTCAAGTACCCCCAAACAAGCATACATTTATGCTAAACAAAAAGATGGAATTTCTAAGAGTAAATGTTGGTTATTTTATTGTTTTACTTAGGATAGTTGTGTATTTGTGTGAGTTGTATGCATGTTTCTACATGTTGATGTGTTCCACACAGAGACTAGAAGTGTTTGGGCTTCTTTCTCTATTGCTTTCTTATTTTGTTCATGTGTATCTAGTGTGTGTGTGTGTGTGTGTGTGTGTGTGTGTGTGTGTGTATACATGACTGTTTACTATAGTAGTCAAATGGACAGAGGAGAAGTGTTGTGGGAATTGGTTCTTGCCCAGCAATCAAACTCAGGTATCAGAATTAGCAAAAAGGGAAAGTACATTTCCTCTTTCTTTCTTTCTTTCTTTCTTTCTTTCTTTCTTTCTTTCTTTCTTTCTTTCTTTCTTTCTTTCTTTCTTCTTTCTTTCTTCTTTCTTTCCTTCCTTCCTTCCTCCATTCCTCCCTTCCTCCCTCTCTCCCTCCCTTGCTCATTTGCTTGCTTGCTTGCTTTTTCTGTCTTCCTTTCTCCCTTCATCCCTTCTTTTCCTTCCTGCTTCTCTTTCTCTCATTGAGAAATGAACCTGGAACAGTTATCAGCAGATGTTACCATACTTCAATAGTTCTTGGGTGCTCAGGATTCACATTCAGATCCTTATGATTATGTAGGAAACACATTACCCATCGAACCATCTTATCAGTGTTATTTTTTGTTTGTTTGTTTGTTTGTTTGTTTTGTTTTTTTTTTTTTTTTTGAGACAGGGTTTCTCTGTGTAGCCCTGACTGTCCTGGAACTCACTTTGTAGACCAGGCTGGCCTCAAACTCAGAAATCCTCCTGCCTCTGCCTCCCAAGTGCTAGGATTAAAGACGTGCACCACCACTGCCAGACAGTGTTACTCTTTATTGTCTCTCAACTCACAGTCAAATGCCTCAGCTACATGAACTGATCAACAAAAGTGAAAAACTCCTTGTTAACGTTAACAAGTTTGTTTACTCTAGACACTGTATTTGTGGTTTGAGAAGTTCATGAACAAGTTATGGGTGTTCTTACTCGTATTTGTGACATTTTCTATGTCTAGTATTTTTGGATTTGAAACCTTATCCTTGGGCTGGTGAGATGACTCAGTGGGTAAGAGCACCTGACTTCTCTTCCAAAGTTCCAGAGTTCAAATCCCAGCAACCACATGGTGGCTCACAACCATCAGTAACAAGATCTGACGCCCTCTTCTGGAGTGTCTGAAGACAGTTCTAGTGTACTTACATATAATAAATAAATAAATCTTAAAAAAAAAAGAAAGAAAGAAACCTTATCCTTATGGGTTCAACTTTTCTTTAGGACTTGTGATCGGATTTCATTTGCTATGCAACTGAATACATGTTTGCTGGGTTTTGCTATCATCTAAGAAACCTACTTATAAAAAGAAAATGTTCCCTTCAAGGCATTGCCATATTAAAGCAAGCCATAGACAAGGTGAAGATGAAACAATCTTCCCTCAATATGTACCAATTTCCCAAAGCTTTTTTATATATTAACATAGGTTGACTATGCCCTTCCATATTTTGATATTATGATGCATACCTGAAAAGAAAAAGGAGCCATGACATGATGCAAAACACTTACAATGGTGCTATTATTGTGACTGTATGATTTATATGTGACTGAAGAACTTTAAAGAAAGCACACTAATGAGCAGTTCATAACTAATTCTGTCATATCATGTTGGAATCATATGAAAGGTATCATACTTTAGTGTCTTTGACATTATTTGTTAAAGTAAAACAGCTAACAAAATATGTCTCAAAATATAGGTAGGCTTATTAAGGGTCTCAGCAATTTATCCTAAAGGTTAGCAGAAATTTACTCAACCAGTTACCTGATTTCCAAAATCTTGTAAACAAATATAACGAGGCTTTGACTTTTTTTATTAGATATTTTCTTCTTTTACATTTCAAATGCTATCATGAAAGTCCCCTATAGCCTCTAACCTCCCTACTCCCCAACCCACCCACTCCCCGCTTGACTTTTGAGAGCAACATCAAAATGATACAGATCTGGTTTCATAAAACAAATACCAAAAACCAAAATAAACTTTTAAAGCTTTATTTATTCTTCTTCCATATATTACATCTCAACCATAGTTCCCCTCCTTCCCCAGTCACTCACACCTCCCCTAATCTTCAGATCCACTCTGCCTTTTCCTTTCAGAGAAGAGCATGCCTCTCAGGGATACAGAGATATCAGCTGAACATGGCCTAACAAGTTACAATAAGACTAGGCACATGCCTCACGTCAAGGCTAGATGAGGCAATCTAATAGGATAAAAAGGGTTCCAAGAGCAGGCAAAGAGTTATGAACAATCCTCATTCCCTCTGTTAGGAGTCCTGCAGGAACATAACATTACACTACAGTAGCGTGTGTAGAGGACCTGCATCAGACCCCTGAAGGCTCCTTGATTTTCACTTCAGTCTCTGAGAGCCCTGCTTAGATGATTTTGTGGGACACTGTGCTTGAGGTGTCCTTGTCCCCTCTTACATAGATAGTTAAACACCATCCTTACAAGATATGTTAAGTCTTGTGCAGTCATATGGATCTCAAGACAGAGAAAAAGTATTTGCTCACCATAAACTAAGATGAAATTTTTTGCAAGTATTAATGGGGAGGATGGTGTTGGGTGATCAATATCCGTAAGAAGAGTGAAAAATCCAGTAACAGAGCATTGCTTCATAGCATTGATCAAGAGATGCTAAACCACATAGTGTATGGTGAGCAGCTAAAGTGAGAGGCCAAGTCCTGTAGCCAGGCAGAACCCCCAGTGGAAGGATAAGGATGCCAATCCACCTACAAAACCTTCAACCAAAAATGTTCCCTGTCTGAAAGAAATACAGTGACAAAGATGAAGTAGAGAATGAAGGAATGGACAACTAGTAACTGACCCAACCTGAGTCACATCCCATGAGCTAATCCCTGTCCTAATCCCATGAGCTAATCCCATGACTAATCCTTGTCACTATTAAGAAACTCTGTCATGCTTGCAGACCAGAGCCTAGCATAACTGTCCTCTGAAAGGCTCTATCCAGCATCTAGCTAAAACAGATGTATTTATCCACAGCCAAACACTGGATAGAGGTTGGGGTCTCTTAGGGAAGTGTTGGGGGAAGAATTGCAGACCCCAAGGAGGATACAAACTCCACAGGAAGAACAACAGAGTTAACTAATCCAGACTCCTTAGAACTCTCAGAGACTGAGTTACCAACCAAAAAGCCAACACAAACAGGACTGAGGTCCCTGGCACATATTTAGAAGACATGCAACTCAATCAACATGTGTATCTTCCAACAACTTGAGTGAGCAAAGGCTATCCCTAAAGCTGTAGCCTGACTGTGGTAACCATTCCCCAACAGGACTGCCTTTTCTGGCCTCAGTAGGGAATGCACCTAATGTTGATGAGACTTGATGAGACAGGGTGGGGGATACCTGGAGGGTAGAGGGCACCCTCCCAGAGGAGTAGGAAAGGGGGTATGGATGGAGGCACTCTGTGAGGGGTGACCAGGACGGCAGGCAGTGTTAGAGATGGAGAGAGAGAGAGAGAGAGAGAGAGAGAGAGAGAGAGAGAGAGAGAGAGAGAGAGAGAGAGAGAGAGAGAGAGAAGAAAGAAAGAGGGGGGAGGGTAAGAGAAGGGAGAGGAAGGAAGGGGAAGAGAAAGAGAGGGAGGGAGAGAAGGAGAGAGGGAGAGGAGGAAGGAAGGAAGGAAGGAAGGAAGGAAGGAAGGAAGGAAGGAAGGAAGGAAGGAAGGAAAAAATGTTACTCCTAACAGAAAACAGATACTGGCTTGTGGTGACTTTTACTGAGTAACAGCTTTGCCCAGATTGATGTAGAGCATTTGCAATGATATTCTGAGTTCATGATATTGAATGTATAGTGTGATCACAATGGACATATTTTGCTGGGGGGTGAGATGACCATTAAACCTGATGAGTAGCTCTTGTAGAACTCTAGTAAAACCTGTTTAAATTCTTCCTGATCTCACAATGCTGCCTTTCCATTCATCCTAGCTATCCATAGCTCTGGAATCTGGGGATCTTTCCAAGGCATACAATTTCTATTTTTGGTTCTTAGTTTGGATTTATACAATGATGAAGGGTTCCATTTTCTTGCTAATTATGAAGCTTACAAAAAATATTTTCTGATAAATATAGCAGTGGATTCTATATTTTAAACAATTTGTCTACATAGAACTTAAACATCTTTATTGTTAAAATATTACTTAACCGTTATTTAATATCCTGTTATTACTTAGAAAGAACCTAAACTGCAGAGAAAAAACTAAGGGAAGTGAAATAAAACTGGCAATTTTCCTAATTAACACAGCAAGCAAGTTGTCTCACTTCAGCATGTGGTGTATAATTGTATACAAAATACACAAGGCCTGCTAGGGCTGATGACATTAATTTGATTACTGGTTATTATCACTAGGAATATCATTGCATTCCTAAATTAGCTGAATTATGAATACTTCTGCATGGTCACCTTGGGAATTGCCTTAAAAATTCTTTTTAAAGTGTTTAAAGTTTTTTCTTTATACTTTAATATTCTCTATGCATATTCAATGCTGTGCCCTATTTACCTCCCTCAAGCTTGGCCCAAGACCACCTAAATGGTGTCTTTCTAACCTTTCCATTCTTTCTCTTTTAAGTATTCACTAAGTCTACTTTGTGCTGCTCCACATTCATGGTGTAGCTCATTTACTAGAACTTGGCATCATACTAGCAGCCATGTCTTCAAAAAAGATTATTTTTCCTTCTCCAGCAAGTATTAATTGCCAACAGCTCTTCAGCAAGGGGTAAGGCCTAGAGATCATCTATGCCATCTGTGCTGAATTTTTGCTGGCTTGACCTTACATTGGTCCTGTGCAGGTAATCCCAGCTGTTGTGAGTTCCTAAGAGTGATGGCTGTTCCATGTTCACAAGATGGCATTTTTGTAGCTCTCTTCCCCATGTTTCAGCTCATACCCTCTCCCCACTTCATTCCTTCCTACCCTTACCATTTTGTTCATTCATTTAGCAGAAGAGTAATATGTGGTTTTGCGCTAGATCCACTGCCTATCTAGTCTCACATTCTAGGATAACTGAGCTGTACAGGCATTGAACTTATCTCATGGAATGAGCCTTAATTCCTATTAGTAGTGGTTGGATACTCTTACAACTTTGGTACCAGTATTACTCCAGTGTATCTTACAGGCAGGTCATTAGTCTAGATCAGAGGGTTTATGGCTAGGTTGATGTTTACCTTTCTCCTCTGGATAGTATTTCGGGTATCTTTCAGCCCCATGAATGCTAGTTAGTATAGGTGAATGTTCTAGTTAGGTACCAGCTAGATTTCTTCATGTTCACTGAGTTGTGTAACGATTGTCTTTAACTATAGTGGCCTTATTACCCATTTAAGGAGAGTAACACTACAGCAGTATCCTGGGTTGTTTGGACCTATATATGAGGATATTTGGCCAAACCTTCATTGGATGTAACCCAGGCTTGGCATTGGAGGTTCATTTGTAGGTGAGAAACATCTAAATGGTACTTTTCGTACTATGATTCTTTACTAATTCCAATTTAGATTTCTTTTATGTATGTATATGTTTTAAGAAACTTCTACTCTATTCAGTTTCATTAGTACCCTTTAAATGGAACTTAGTTTAGTTGCTCATCTACATTTTCTTTCACTTATCCCCTTCTTCTCTCCACTCTCTGTTTTATCCTCCTGTTCCAGTTTATCTCAGCACCTAACCACTACTGCCTGTTATGTTTAACCACTGTCACATATTTTTTTACATCCTTCTAAGATGTGGACAAATACTTTTATTGTGGGCACATCCATGGTATCAGTTTGACAGGTTGCCTAACTTTATCTGGTCTTATGACTTATTGAATGCTTTATTGCCATACGCAATGACTTGGGTGGGTTCTTTGTAGTTTGTAGGAGTCACGGAAATACGTTTATCATACTAATTTTTACTTTATTAAAATAGAACAATAAGAATCCCAGCACTTGGGAGGCAGAGGCAAGCAGATTTCTGAGTTCGAGGCCAGCCTGGTCTACAAAGTGAGTTCCAGGACAGCCAGGGCTATACAGAGAAACCCTGTCTCGAAAAAATTAAAAAAGCTAAAATAAAATAAAAAATAAAAAATAAAATAATGAAAATAGAACAATAAGGAGTTACTCCTTTGGTTGTTGTGTCTTCTTTGAAATTGAAGACTATCTCCCATGACGGAGAATGGCAGTGCAGAGTTTGCTGCTCAGTGATATCACACATCTAGCAAGGAGTAATTTCACTTGATTGTTCCCTTCCACAGAGATGAAAATTGGGCACTAGATTCCTTCACTGCTCAGTCTTCTTCTTTTAAATACAAACATTTCATGCCTTAGATGAATAAGGCCTAGTAAGCCATCACTCCCATTTGGATTTTAGTTTGAAATTGTGTCATCACAGATACCATAACTGGTTCTATGAGTCAGAAATTACGTGTAACACAAGTGAATACTTTGTAAGACTTTATAGTATAAATATACCTGAAAATAATGATAGCTATTCACTTTATCATCTATCTATCTATCTATCTATCTATCTATCTATCTATCTATCTATCTATCATATATCAATTTACATTCATCTATCATCTATTTAATTTTAAAGCTTAAAAGTCTTCTTTGATATTTGTGATGAACATGCATATAATATCTTTTTATACAAAAGTAAATATCATTTACACACATAATTACTCTTAGATTAGAAACTGCCAGGAAATGTTAAGAAAGTGCTCATTAAAGCTGATGTGAACATGAACAGGGTTGTTTAATTCATTCCTACTCCTATACTGTAAAGCGCAGGGCACTGTTATTTCTATATTTAGAGGATGCTGAAAGTGTGTTAGTGATGCTACAGGCATACTGTATGTGTAATTTGCTTGTTTACATTAATAAAATATCTTATATATTAATGCATAACTTGAGACTTTATCTGTGCATACTGTATTTATACCATTCTTCTTCTCTTCTCCATCCTTCTAATTTCTCTCATGTCCCTCTTCAAATTCAATCACTTATTTTTGAATTTTATTGCTGTATGTATCCAAACACACAAAAAAACCATACACACACATTTGTGAATATGACCTACTTAGTTAATCTAGTATTGCTCATAAATGCCTGTGTTCAAGACTGATATTTTCAGATTTGTTAACCTATCACCTCATGATAGGGCTCATGTCTATAGAAGCCTGATACTCTTTTCTTTACAACCATTAATTGCCTATACCTCTTATTCTAGAGATGAAGCCTTATTAGAAGTTTTCCATATATATTAGTATGTTAGTGTTATCTTATTTAGGCAATCATATCATGGAGATTTCATAAATTCAGGATTTCTTTCCTAATATAAGACTGACCCTCAACAGACAACCTACACTGGTCCTCTGGCTGTTAAATGTCTGTCCAACTCCACTCTCATTCCCTGATCCTTAAGTATAAGGATTGTAGATATTTTAATTGGGCTGGGCACCCCATAGTCAGTTGATCCCTGTATTTGGACTAGTAATAGCTTTCTATAATGGTTTCTGCCTGCTGTCCAAGTGAGTATTTTATTCTTAATTTATAGGTTAAATTTTAAACATCTAGTCTATTGATTCCTGATAAGGATACTGATTTTTATATTGCTACTATAACAAATGACTACAAATGTAGTGGCATGAAACAATTAAAATTCATGTCACATTCCTGAAAAACATTAGTCCATGCTGGGGACTCAATAGGTAAAAGTCCAGATGTTGGTAAAATGGCATTCTTCTAGAACCTATAGAGAAATCTGGAGGGATTGAGTGGTAAAAGTCGGCTACAGAGCTTAAATGCTGAGCATGAGACACAGTGTCTCAACAGTCATTGTTCAGTCTGTGACTGTGCCCACCCTCCATGTGAAAGAGTCAATAATTTCACAAGGACGACACTCCACAATTTGTTCTGAATTGAAAATTTCATCCGATTATGCAAATGTGATGTATTTGGCATTACCTAGAACTAAACATTTCAAAAGTGCTTTGGACATAGGAGCAGCAGTCACTTACTTGAAGTTGTTTATCCTCCTGAAATAATGAAGTGATTTTGATTTTCTTCAATATATTGTGACCACTGGCTTAAGAATAAAACTTTAGAGTTTTAAGTTAGAATAAGGGAAATTCTTGTTGATAGGTTTGGTGACAGTTAATGAAGAATTAATTTTGGTTTTGAAGCAGATGTTTTCCCTTTCTATTTCAGTCCAATTAAATAACAATAAAAAGCCTGGGTATACAATTACACAAAAAAATGTATCAGAGATATTTACACAATGGACTCTACCTTTGTTGACAATGGTAGATTTTTATCTTCACAAATCTGCTTTTTATATTTATAAAACTTGAAAAAGTGAAATGATAGTTAAATTTCTCCTTAGCACTACTGAACATATGGCATGTTGAATACACTGTTGATTTTTACAGTGACACTGGCTCTAGTTTTTGAATACATTTTCTCAATATGATTATTTTAAGTAATTCTGGAGCTTCAGTATTGGGAACAAGGAGTCAGAAGAAAAAGGAGAATCTGGCTTTCATTTGTGCTTTATCTAAGCTTGAAATGAATACATGACATCTTCATGCTTATGAAGTGATTAGATCTGAAACATGCTAGATGTAATCACGACTACAAGAAAAGAGTCATATATTGCAAAGTTTTCCAGGCAATAGAATTCAGTCTCATATTTAGCTACTGAACATCTTGTCTAAAATAGTATGTGTTGAATTCAAACACTGATACTATTTCATTGAGGAGAGGCCAGTTCAGCTATGGGGGGAAATGAAAGAAAAGTACAGAGGGTCAGGAATTTGAAAGGCGTGTAACAGTGGGGTGGGGGAACTGGGAGTAGCCACTAGAAATACCCAGATGCAAGGGACTCAGGAGGTTCCCAGGACCCAAGAGGGAGAACATTAGCCAAAATACTCAACAAAGGGCAGATAGAACCTGTACACACCATATCCAGTGGATAGGCAAGGCCCCAAATTGAAAGATGGGGCCACACACCCACCTCAAAAATATTAATTTAGAATTCCTCATGTCAAAAGGAAATGCAGGGACAAAGAGTGGAGCAGAAACTGAAGGAAAGGACATCCAGAGACTGAACCACCTAGGGATCCATACCATCTGCAAACACCAAAACACTATTACTGATGTGAAGAAGTACTTACTGACAGGATCCGGGCAAACCTGTCTCCTGAGAGGCTCTGCCAGAGCTGGCGCAGTACAGATGCAGATGTACACTGAATGCGAGCACCCCAATAGAGAAGTTAGCTCAAGGACTGTAGGAGATTACTGGGTGAAAACCCATAGGAAGAACAACAATACAAAATAACCAGACACCCCCCCCCCAAAAAAAAAGGTCCCAGGGACTAAACCACCAACCAAAGAGTATACAGGGAGGGACCCATGGCTCCAGCTGGATAAGTAGTAGAGGATGGCCTTGTTGGGCATCAATGGGAGGGGAGTCCCTTGGTTTTCTGGAGGGTTGATACCCCAAGATAGGGGAATGCTAGGGCGATGAAGCAAGAGTGAGTACACGGGTCAGGGAGCACCCTCACAGAGGCAGGGGTAGGGAGGAGGGAATAGGGGGTTTGTAGAGGGAAAACTGGGAAGGGGGATAACATTTGAAATGTAAATAAATAAAATTATTAAATAATGAAAAAAATTGTGATTTAAAAGTATCATCTGAGCACCTGGTGTATGGAATCTATCGTAAGAAAACAATTCCTCAATCAAAAAGTTATACAAATTTGTCTTCAGCTGTAAAAATTCCAAGCTGTTGTCAGTGGTCAATAGCTCAAATTGTTTTTTTCCAGTGGTGAACATTCTTAAAAGATATCATTAGACTGTTACATCTTATAATAGAAAAATCAATTCAATAAGAAAATTAAATTTTACTAATAGCCTTTAGGCAAAATGCAATGTTAAAGTGCATTTTATCTTCCCATGTGGTTCACAAGCAAAAAGAGAAATGGAATCTGGTTTGCTGCCAGTTCTAAATATTTTTTTTTCTTAGAAGCCAACAGAACTGCCTATAAACTGAATTGATTCTTAATGCATTTTTTCCTGATTATCAATGTGAAAATATCCAAATCTGGTCATGTGACAGTTTAGAAATCTGTTGTGCATTTAATTACTTTTGTAGGGCTGGAATGATGGCAAAATGAGCCACAATGTTTGGGAATAAACCAAGTCTAAGTCCTTAGTTTAATCTCCAGGACTACGAGGTGGAAGGAGAGATCAATTTCTATAAAATGATATCCAGACTCACACTATGGTATATACACAACTCCCCTTCAGGAAATTAAAAAAAAAAAAAATTAAAAAACTCAAACTCAACAAAATAAAGTTAAATCAATGAAACTCCTCTTTATAATTAAGGCAAAATTGCTCTATGGTCTCCAGAAGAGAGTAAGCATAAAAACAGACAAGCAAACAAAAACACCTCACCTCATGCACAAAGGGTCTATATGACAACTGAATCTCAAGAAAGCATGGGGACTAGGAACAGAAAGGAGTTGTGCAGTGAGGACAGTGATAGGAAGAAGCCATCTGGAGAAGAACCAGAGAACATCATTTGTGAATGTACGTCATTGCAACAACCAGTTTGCTGGTAGACAGATTCAGCTTATAAGAATGGAACTTAGCCTTTGACTATATACAAAGTCTTGTAAAGTCATGCTTTGCTTAATTGACATTGAATGGGTTAGTTTCTATATTATAAATAAAATAATTCCTGTCTTAAAACTGCCTTCCTATTATAGTGACTTAAAAATTCATTTGCTGTGCTTTTAAAATGCAGTGAGTAGAGAGAACATATCATTCTTTATACAACTGGTTTCATTTTAAAAATAATGAAAGGTGGGGATCAAGGATTGCTCAGAGGCTAAGAGCACTGATTGCTCTGCCAGAGGTTCTGTTCAATCCTCAGCAACCACATAGTGTGATGGTTATGAACCATCTATGATGAGATCTGGTGCCCTCTTATAGCCTGCATGCATACATGGAGGCAGAACGCTGTATACATGATAAATAAATAAATCTTTTTTTAAAAAAAAAGTAATGAAAGCTTTATTGTAAAGAATTTTCAAATAAAAAACATCATGTGAGAGATTATGCAGACCCAATGTTTATGCGTCAGAATGAACTCCTAAACAGAACAGTCAATATGAAGCTGTGGAGTTTCTCACTAGATCCTACACTTTCCTGATCAAATATATTTTTATGCAGTTATCCATAAGAAAAATGAGAAATTCATGACAGTTAAATGTAGACAAACCAATAGCTTTATATCAATTTTCATGACTTATGTGTCTATATACTGTGTTTCATCATTTGTCTAACCTTTCCTTTTCTCTTTTTCCTGTATACTATACCTGCATGTATATTTGTGTTTGTGTATAGTAGATTAAGACACACACATGTACATACACATACATGTATGAGAAAAAACTCATGTGAGAGAAAACATGCAGGTTTTTCATTCTGATATTCTGTCCATTCATACACATTCTAATTTCATCTAATTTCTGCAAATTTCGTGATTTCAGAATGGGAGAAATTACCAGCTATGATTTAGAAAACAAGCTAGTACACAGAATTTACAAAGAATTGCAGAAATTAGTACTAAGGAAATAAAACTGCCAATCAGCAAATGATATATAATTTGTGGAGACAGTTTTCAAAACAAGAAACACATTGGCTAATAACTATTTACAAAGTGTTCACTCTCTCTAGCTATCAAGGAAATTCAAACTAAAATTACACTGAGCTTCTACTTCTTCCCAGTTAGAAGGGATGTTATCAAAAATCTGACAACAAATGCTGGAGAGGGTTTGGAGAAAGAGGGTCCCTTATTCACTTATGATAAGGCTGCAAGTTAATGTAGACATTATGGAAATCAGTTTGGCAATTCTTCAAAAAATTAAAAAGAGAAAGTCCACATGACCCAGATCCTTCATTCCTGCATATACACTCACAGAATCCCCCCCCCCCCCGCCGCAAATCTTGTAGTTCTTTGCACTCTGAGCATTGCTGCTTTGTTAACTACAGTTATAACAACAAAACAAACAAACCAACAAACAAACAAAAACCAAAAAGCACAGATCTAGTTATCTATCCATCCACAGATAAATGGAAAAAAAATCAAACTCTAGTATACATGTCAAAATGAACCCATTTGGTTTTTAAAAGAATTGTTCAGTGTTCATCTGATTCTTTCATGTTACTTAATGGTAAGTGATTATGTATTCCCACAGCATCCCTAGTCCTCATAAACACACGTTAAATTATAAGTAGCATTGCTCATTATCAATCAGCTTCTCACTTATAGAATCATGATTATCAGTACTTAAAGGATCAGTATATGGAAGACCATTTCCCATTGTTACCATTATGTGCATCCTGGGAAGATAATCATTTTGTGTAGTTATGGGAAGATAACCAGCTACTTAGCAGGCTAAACAATGTTGATTTTATTACTGAATACTATCAAATAGATAAAGGTCATTCTTATATTTGAGAATTAAGTTTTCAATTTTGTTGATACTGTTTTCCTTGGTTGATTTTTCCAGGCCATATTGAACTGTTCTGAGACTGACAACTTCAAATCTTATCCACAACATATAGAAAGTGGAGATAAACATTTCCTTTTATTTTGTAGTTAAGCTGAAAGAGGCAAATTTATTTCAGCAGTCAGCCATTTTACCACAGGGAGTTGGGTAGGATCTAGGATGTAGAAAATAGCAAATGTATTATGAATCTGGTTTAAGTTAATGCAAAAATCATGCATTCATTTATAAAGACCTATAATTGTGCAGTTAAAGTATTATGAGGTGAGGTTTTAGTTGGAGATCTTTCTCTATGTGGACAGCTCTTAGGGTTAAACTTTCAACCTTCTAAATTGTGACTTCTTTGGAGAAGCACATGACATTCACAAATTTTCTGCTATTGCTTTTGTTTGTTTGTTTTTGTTTTGTTTTGTTTTGTTTTTCTGTCACAGCCTGCAAAGTCAAAAGAGTTGAGTATGTACGCAGTTCATTTATTTTCTTCAAGGGCTAACTTGTCTTGATGGGCCTGATAAATCCAGATTCTTCTCAACGCTGTGCAAGTATATCGTACCCATGAGTATTTGATTGATAGAGAATTATTTCTGAGAGTAAATGTGAATCCCAAAGCATACTTTTGGTCATGTTTCTACCCTGTGTGACTGTGGGGCGGGGGTAAGTAGTCCTTCAATTTCTCCATTTGTCCTCCGTGAGCTTTTACTTGTGAAAGGAGACTGAGCTATATTTGGACGTGATTGGAGCCACTTGTGGTTGCCCTGGTACCTTAACAACGGCAGCATCTTCTCAGAGTGATGTCAGTAGCTTTTGGAATGTTGATAGTCTGATTGCTGAGAACTGTTTTCTTTCTCCCTGGAGATTGGAGAAAAAGCAGAAAGCAGGCATTCTTGAGCATATCAAATACTGATTTGTTTTTCTTCCATTTTCAAGGCAAATTTATCTTATATTTTTAAGTGGTATTATTTAAGCTAGTTTAGTTGACCACAGTTTACAAATTCATTGTTAAAGACTTAGTCATCTTATCTTAGTCATCATGGAAACAGCCCAATTCTTCTTTCTGAGTAGCTTTATCTTTCTACTGATGTGAAGAAGCAGAAACACTACATGGCTCATCAGTCTATTCAGATTTCATGTTTACAAGTAACTTTTAATTCAAAATACACCAATGATTGTCTTTAAGGCTTTACTTTATTTGCCCAGAATTATTATTTAAGGCTCACATGTCATTTTCTGAAAGTGCATTTATAAGATTGGAAGTGTTAAGTTTGAAATTATTAGTTAAAAAAGACTTATGCTAAAAACAGTATATAAAACTACTCAAGGTGTAAAATTACTACTGTTTCAAAAATTCCAAATCCTTAAAAGAGGATTCACATATATATATATACACATCTATATCTACCTTAGTGCTATATAGATCAGCTGATGTTTATTATAGCCATTTAACATAGTCATGAGCCCTCTTTATTTCAATAACATTTTAGCAAAGTGTCTGAACTTAACATTCTAGATCTTTGTATCGTATATATCTTATGTGAGGAATTCCTACACATTGCTGTCCTGTTTTGTATTACTTGGATCATTATTCTTTACCTTTCTCAGACTTTCCATTGAAAACTACTTCTATTTCTTCATGTTGCCCTAATTCCTTCTATTAAGTTTGAATACTTTCATTTTCTTATTTATAGTTGTTTCTTGTTTCTAACACCAAGCACATATGTAATATACAACTAACATGTTCATTCTAAATAAATAACTTGACATATGTACAGTATGGATATCAGAAGCTGGTTATAAAAATTATTGGTTTATAGAGTTAATTTTTGGAGATTTATTAAAGATTTAAATTAGAATCAGGAAAGTCATTATTTGCAGATTAATTTATTTAGTGAATATTAAATAATAATCTCTTATAATTTTGTTATTAGAGCAAAAGATATTAAGATGTATTTTCACAAAGAACATTTCAATAAATATGGCCCCAACTGAGGGAAATACCTGATATTAATCTTGCTTCTCTGCATTTCTATATGTATACCTGTGTACACAGGCATACTAATGTACGTCTACATCACATACTCACATATCAAAAAAATGCCCTTAACAAAGTAAACTACAATGGTCCTATTTCCCATAGAGTTCTGTGCTTGGTTGGATGCAGTCAATGTCATCAGAAGTCTTTTATGTGACTTTCTTTTTATGATTAAAGGTTTTTAACATAATAGTGTAAAGTTAGGCACACATTATAGACGGAGTACAGGTTCTCACAAGACAATAAATATCTTAAAGCCCCCAAAATGATAGAATTCAAATACATACCTAATTGAAATGCTAGTTTACACATTGTGAAATGCATCAGAAATTAATTCACCATTTTTGTTACCCTATGAAAATAAAAAAGTTGAAGTATATCAATCACTGACATGGTCATAAGAAAACTACACATCTGTTTTGAAGTATTGAACTAGTGATGAAAATATTAGGGAGTTATTGCATTCATCTTAATGAAAGGGGGATGGATGGTGGGTGGCGGGGACAGTCTCTTAGCGACGGGTTGAGGAGGAGATATGGAATATGGATCAGACAGACGGAGGACCAGGGGGATGGAATAAAATATGGAGTGTTAATAAATAAATAAATGATTAAATAAAAAGGAAAAATCCCCAAAGTAATGTGATATATACTTGAAAAAAATTGAAATAAATGTAGGATGTTTTAAGTATTTCCTACAACAAAAATTGTACTTTTGCCTTCGCCCATCATTGACACTGAAGTTTCCAGGTCTTGCCTATTGTGATGCAAGGAATAGTGAGAGCAGGAGATAAGTTATCTCTTGAATAGCGAGAGATAGGTTATCTCTCAGAGACAGCAATAATATTTTCTTTGAAGTTAAAGTGTATTCAGAAGTTTGTTTCCTAGGACATACATGAGTTTAAAATTAACTGTTAAGGACTCTCTATATTTTCTACATTGTCTGTGCAAATTTGCACCTTGCTAGAGCAGTTAAGGGCTCCTTTTGTCCACATGCTGGCCAGTGCTGTAGCCTTTGCCTGTCTGAGAGTAGCCATCATGACAGGTGTGAAGAGATATGTCACTGTGTCTATCTGAAGTCAGTTACTTGAAGTAAGTGTATTCTTAATTTTTGAGTGAAAATCAGTGCACAATTACTGGAGAAAATACTGCAATCTTTAGAGGAAATTATCTATCTACAACTGGTAAACATTCATTCTTAGGAAGGGTGAAGTTAAGTCAAGAATTGTCTGTTGTTCTTAACTTTGTGGGGTCAACTGATTGGAAGGCAGGAAAATGCGGTGTGGAACTGAACAATGTACATCATATGCACATATGCAATTTTCAGTCAATAAAAAGAAATGGGTATGTAATAAGTACTCAAATATAGGAAAATGATTTGTATGGCATTTTCCTTAATTTGTAAATTTTTATAAAAGAGAAAAGAAAAATTCTTGCAGTGTATATTCCAATAGTATATATGTAGGATATAAATCAAAATGAAAAGATAAGGTTGGGAGAGATATTATTAAACATTATTGTAATATTTCTCACAACTATGAAAATGAAATGAAAAGGAAGTGCTATAGTGGCCTGTGGTAGATTTATATTTTTGAGAAAATTCTAGGCATTTTTAACATGAATAAGGGTTTTGTCTAGCACAATGACTTCATCATGAGACAGTGGAAAGGTGTGAAAGCCTAGAATAGCAAAAGCAATATCAGAAGCTCAGGCCTGCACCTGCTCCTGTACTGTCGCGGAGTCTGAATCATTCAGATTTAGGTCTAGGAGATGTCACAAGACCAAGGCCAGCATGGCTAGGAAACATTCAGGTTTTCTCAGGCCACATGAGTCTGAATAAATCATCCTAGTCTAAAGAAATCTGGCCAGAGGTAGATCCAGGAAAAGTGTCTTTTTATCTTTTCTCTCATATTTTACACCCTGATTTACAGTTTCCTATCCCTCCACTCCTCTCCATCCCCCTCTTCCCTCTTTTCTTTCCCAGATCCACCCCCTCCTCTGCATCTCTTTTTAAAAAAAAAAAAAGAACAGACCTGCCAGGGACATCAACCAAACATGGTATAAAAGGCTACAATAAGGCAGGCACCTCCCATTTTTCTGCTTGATTACTCTTCCTCTATCTAGGGTTTGGCTATGGGTCTCTGCATCTGCTGGCATTGGTTTCTGGATGACAATATTTGATAATATTTGGGCTGTGTGCAAATCTATGAGTATAGCAGTATATCATTAATACTCATCCCATTGAAATATTTTTCCAGATGAGTGTTTAGTTCGATTCCAGGTATCTGAGCTGTCTAACTTCTGGTACCTGACCACTGGGACAGTGTCAGTTGTGAGCACATTCTCTTAGTGTGTGCCTCAAGTTGGACCAGTCATTAGTGGGATACTCCTCCAGTTTCTGCCTTACTATTAGCCCAGCTCATCGGGCAGACAGAAGCGATTGTAGGTTGAAGGTTTAATAGCAGGGTTTGTGTTTTGGTACCACTACAGAAAGCCTTGTCTGGTTTTAGAGGACAGCAAGTTCTGTCTCCTCTTGCCTAATGTGTAGGAGTTCAGTACGGTTACTCTGGTCAAGATTTAATTTTCATATTAAAATAAATATATTTAAAAATAAATATGACTGATTGCATAAGGACTTTTAACACTGCAGTAGAAACTCAAATATGATTAATTTAGGTATTAAGAGAAAAATTCTGGGGACCCAACAAAAGGTTCTACTTGTGTATTCCTCATGTGTATGGATGGATTTACTTGTCTTAGGTTTTGCCACCTCTTCTTTTACTTCTTTCCATTGTTTGATTCTGACCATAGATCCAGCAAAATATTTCAAAAAATATTTTTCCAATTTAATAGTGATTTTCTGTAAGGGAATTAGTCTGTTGCAACGAGAAGCTTTGATGTATGGGATCAATACTTAGGTGTGAGTATACGACTAAATAATTAGAATGGAGTTAGGAATATGCTGGTCTAGTAAATTGGCAGTAGTACTAATTAAAGGTCCATGGCTTCCCTAGTACCACATTCTTGGCTAAGTTTTTAGTAACAGATATGATTTATCTCCTGTTGAGCAAGCCTTAATTCTAATTAACAGATGTTAGTTACAACCAAGATCTGAGTGCCATTACTGTGCCTTGAGTGGCATCTTATCTGTGTTGGTTATTGTGGTAGCTCACAGTAATTATATCTGTGTAGGCAACCCAGAGCACCAATAATAGGCTACATTGTTTGCGGAGTATCCTGGACTCTCCTTACACACAACTTGAAATGGGATTTCTCATGCCTGGTACAGGGGTTTTCATTAGCTATTCTATGGTTCTTGCAAGGAATGTTGCCATCTTAGGTAGCATGGATTTTTAGATATTCTTCCTATTTTTGTAGTGAGTAAGATATGATTTTAAATTTAAGTTTCACTGAACCTACAAATATTTTTGGTAGAATGGCCATTTTAACAAAATTAATGAATTGTCCCAAAACCATGAGCATCTTTCTATTTCCTAGACTCTTCATTGTATAGTTTTGTTGTATGTTTTTGCTATTATTGATGGGATATGGTTCATTATTAGATACTTTTATTTTCTATGAGGCTACTGTATGTAAATGTGTTGCCATGATCAGTTTCGCATAGTGTTTGCTGTTGGGGTTTAATACATGGTGAGATGTAGGAAAGGATGTTCTGAGCTGTACTCAAATTGACAGGGATTAAGATTAACAATTGGCTTATTAGGTTCCACAGATCCACAACATTTGTACACATAAAACATCCATCAATCAAGTGAGCAGGAAATCCACAGGATGACAAAATCTTTGCCACTATCCATATGATCAAGGATTAATATTCAGGGTATACATATAACACAGAACAAAGAAAAACTCAAATATACAAAACAACAAACAAAACAAACAAAATAGAAATCATTCCAAAAATGAACAATGACTCTTACCAGAGGGTCATTAGGAGAAAAAATAAAATTGAATACACAGTATCTCAAAAAACATTATCAGCTTAAGCAATTAGGTAAGCCAATATCAAAACAAATTTGAGGTATCATTTTTAGGCCAGTCAGAATGCTTAAGATCAGTAAAACAACCAACAAGGTATACTGGTGGGCATGTGGGAATGGTGAACTACTCATTTACTGTTAGTGAAATTACAAACTCATGAATCTACTCTGAAAATCTGTGTGAAGAACCATCAAAAAGCTACAAATAAATTTCTTTTATGACTCTAGTGTTACCACTTCTTTGTAGATGAGCAAAGAATCCAGAATCCTATAACACAGCTACATCCTTAGCAATTTTTTTTTTTGCATGTATCTAGTCAGGTATCAAATTCCAGGAGGAAATATCCTGAGAAATAAATCCTGGACACACTTGCAAATATGACAGCCTCATAGAAAATGAGATATCAGCTGGGCAGTCGTCGCACATGCCTTTAATCCCAGCCCTTGGGGGCAGAGGCAGGCGCATTTCTGAGTTCGAGGCCAGCCTGGTCTACAGAGTGAGTTCCAGGACAGCCAGGGTTACACAGAAAAAAAATGGAAAAACAAAAAAAGAAAAAAGAAATATAATGAACCTAATAATGGGGATAAAAGAACTCTACCAAGAGAATATATCTGTGAAGAGGGACTTTGGGAAAGAAAGACACTAGGAATTAGTTAAGATGTTCCATGTTGATGGTTTGGTAGAATGACTTAATATTGTGAAATGACTATTCTACCAAAAACTAGTTATATATTCAATGCAATTCCAATTAAGATCCCTATCTCATTCTTCACAAAAATACAAAAAAAAAAAAATTAAAAAAATCTAAAAATTTACCTTGAACTACCAAAGATTCCAGATAGTCAAATAATTCCCAAACAAAATGAAAAATGTGCTTAAAGAAACAAACAAACAAACAGAAAAAACTCAGACCAATGCACCAAAATAGAACACCCAAATATTAGTACAAGTAACTTCAGCTGTCTAATATTTAATGGGAATGCCAATGGACAAAATATAGTATTGTCAACAAATTGGGCTAGGAAAACTGGATATAGACATACAGAAGGATGGAATCAGACCTGGACCTAATATCCTGCATCAAAGACCTAAAAGTGAAAACTGAAACTGCAAGAAGAAAATATGACTATCAGGAATCTTTGAAAGATAAAAATGCTTCAAATCATTCATATATATACATGAATATATATATATATATATAT
>NC_034595.1:30665481-30713988 GCF_900095145.1 Mus pahari | reverse complement strand
TGTGTGTGTGTGTGTGTATGTGTGTTTGTATGTGTGTATGTATATATGTATTATCATCTCCTTGTTTTCTTATTTAGAGCTATTGCTAATAATTCTTTCATCAGTACTTGGAAATTTTTCTAAAACTTATGTCTTAGATGAGCTTCATATCTAATATATGGTTACAACCACAGGAAAGATATATTCATTATTATTTTTTACAAGTAATTTTCAAAAATGAGTTCAGAGTCATTTCATGGTCTGTTCATTGTCTTGAACCTTTCACCCCTGCTAGTAGATTAAGTCAAGAAGAGGTACTTGACTTGTGAGAGTTCTATCTTCATCAATGGATTTTCTGGTCCTCATGTGAATTCATAGCACAATGTACTATTGAAAGATGGTTGAAAGCTAGGAATGGAGCCTAGATATTAAAAAATATTCACTGGGAGTCAAAAAGTCCTTCCTTTCTGATGCTGCCTTCCAAGTTTTTCCCCATGGTGACCTCTGTATGCCATGAGGTGGTTCCAAATCATCTGTACTTCCAACTCCTAACTGTATTTAGGAACCCAGATGTCCTTCAACAGAGGAGTGAATACAGGAAATGTGGTACATTTACACAATGGAGTACTACTCAGTTATTAAAAATAATGACTTCATGAAATTCTTGGCAATAGATGGAATGAGGAATTATCCTGAGTGAGGTAACATAGTCACAAAAGAACACAAATGCATGTACTTCAAATACCCAAAATAAAATTCACAAACAACATGAAACTCAAATGAAGGAAGGCTGAAGTATGGATGCTTCAGTCCTTCTTAGAAGGGGGAACAAAATACTCATGGTAGGAAATATGGAGACAAAGTATAGAACAGAGACTGAAGGAAGGCCATCTAGAGACTGCCCACCTGGGGATCCATTCCATATACAGTCACCAAACCCAGACACTACTGCAGATGCCAAGAAGTACTTGCTGAGAAATACAGTGGTAGATGCTCACAGCCACCCATTGGAGTTAGCACAGGGTCCCAAATGGAAGAATTAGAGAAAGGACTGAAGGAGCTGAAAGAGTTTGCAACCCCATAGGAAGAACAACAGAATCAACCAACCAGACCAACCGCCCAGAGATTCCTGGTACTAATTCACCAACCAAATAGTACACATAGAGCAACCAATGGCTCCAGCTGCATATGTAGCCTTGCTGGACATCAGTGGGAGGAAAAGCCCTTGGTCCTGTGATGGCTCAATGCCCCAGTGTAGGGCAATAACAGGATGGAGAAGCAGGAGTGGGTGGGTGGATAGGGGAGCACCCTCATATAAGCAGGGGGAGGGGGATGGGATAGGGAGTTTCTGGAGGGGAAACCAGGAAATGGGATAACATTTGAAATGTAAGTAAATAAAGTATTCAATAACAAAGGGTCTAAAATGAACTGTATATTCTGTTACATCTGTTACTACTGTTACCCTGGGACTTTGCATCACTTCGTACTACCAAAACTGGAACACCCAACTATGCAATACATATTTGAAAGTATGTTCCTAAATAATTCTTTCTAATTATTTCTCTTAACTGTTTGCAACAGTGGTGGATAATTATTAACTCTATGCAAAGTGCTAGACTTAGTCTATTTTTATGCTTCAGATGCCATGATTGAACAGTTGCACAAAATTGGAAGCAAACTACAGGTTCTCTTACCCATTTTGTACTACCCCTTGTCTAGTTCTTGTATAACTGGAGGTCAATAAATCATTTTTGAGTGGCATATTACAATGAGAATTATGGCTTTCTAGAAATGTACGAGAAATACAGCTAACAACACTCATGGTATCTCTGAAAGATTGCATTATTTATGTTCTCATGTTTGCATGATTATTCTATATTAAATACTTATTGGATTAAAAACTTTCTATTAGATTATTAAAGTTTTTCTTTGTATTTTAGTGGGTGTATTCTTGATTCACTGATGACTGAGTTTTACTATAATGCCTTTGTTGTTATCTTAGTGTAAATTATAATATGTAGGACAGTTACCTCTACGAACTTTTGCTGCTTTTAATTGAAAAACATGATTATAGACACTCTAGTATAGAGAACAAGCAAATACATTGAATAATATTAAATAAGTCTGTGAAATTTTTTTTGTTTGTCTTTGTCATTTTTTCTCAAAGAACTCTATGCTAGCTGTATTCTCTGAGGTTTTGAGTACAATGGCAATACATGAAAAGTGGTTTAAGATTACATTCGAGAAGTCCAGGACACTTACTAGATGTTCCCATTTGAGTTCCTAGAAGCAGTTATCATGCCGAAGAGGGAAGAACACTTGGCAGAATGCTTCCTTCTCAAGATAGCTCAACCTCTTCAAATCTCTCAACATCACATAAAGCAAGAAAGGATCTGTCATAGTATAAGGTGTTGAATATAGAAAGAATGAAGTGATATATTTCTCTTCCTAAGTAATTCTGAGTCCATATTTTAGAACCATTATTCTTTCATCCTAAGATACCATAAATTCAATTAAAGCTTCTTTTAAAATTTATTTCTATTACTAAGGATGCGGTGGGGGTGGAGATGCACACCACAGTTCTCATGTTTTGTCAGAGGAAAACTTTGTTAAATTGGTTTCATTCTCCTACATTTAAATGTGTTCTGAAAATTGAACTCGGGTAGCTAGGCACGCAGAGCAAGTGCTTTAACCCAATGAGCAATATCTTGGCCTTCTCCCCTCCTCAAAGTAAAAAAAAAAAAAAAGATAAATCCTCAAACATACATAGTAAGTAATAATATTTTGGCATTACCTGGTATGGAATGATTTCTGAGTATATATATATATATATATATATATATATATATATATATATATATATATATATATATATGTTTGTGTGTGTGTGTGTGTGTTTCTAAGACTGAGAATGTTGTTGCTCTGTGTCCCCTGTGAGTTGCTGTGGACACAACTAAATAGGACACTGTAAAAGCAGAGCATTAGAGAATCAACTGAAGTGTTTGTGGACCTTCTCATCTCTGTTCTGTATTTCAGAGGAATAGAAACTGGGTAAAGAAAGATCTGATGATTGCTCAAGTTCATAGAGCAGACAGTGAGACAATGCTCTATTTTCACATCATGCTGTCCATCACTAGGATCCCTGAGTCAGTGCAGAGACTCACAAGTCTGTCATAACATTTTTGGTTTGTGTTTAAATAAATCTACACCTTTGAGTGTGCAAAAATTCAACACATAATTTTTGAGTGACTGTTATGTGCTGTGAAATATTGCAAGACACAGAGTTACAGAGAAAATTTATGAATAGAAAGACACAGTGGAGAAATAAGAAGAATAAAAACTTCCTCAGTGCCTGTAATTAAAATTAATCACAAATAGCTGATGAAATCTTAGTTGTCTTCAGGGCAAATATGTTATTATCTCTGTTTCATACCTTAAAAATACTTATTAAATAAGTACTTTTGGTATTTTATTTCTAATTTATATTATAATCCTGATAAAAAGAAAATTATTATGAGTTTCCTTTTTACAGATAAAAAGCATCAAACTTACAGAAGAATACAACCTATGTCAAAACAGTAGTGAATATATTTAAATCCAAAATCTAGACATCATTCAAAACACCCAGATGCTTCTGGTTGTCATTTTTATTTTGAAACCAAAATGACATATGCACAGATTAGTAAATTAGAGAACTTGAAAATATGATCTCCAATAGCAACCAAACATTATGCTCACTAAGAAGGCAATTTATATTTCTGCCAACAAGACCATCTTATCAAGACCATCAAATACTTAGCATGTTTATGTCCTTCTTGTTGGATGCTATATCTCTATCTGTCTGTCTGTCTGTCTATCTATCTATCTATCTATCTATCTATCTATCTATCTATCTATCTATCTGTCTATAATCTATCTATCTAATCTAGTCTATCTTTTATCTTTCTATTATCTAATATCATCTATCTTTTTATCATCTATCCTATCACCTATCTCTATCTATCTATCTATCTATCTATCTATCATCTGGCTAATATCTAGCTATCTTTCTGTTTGTCCATCCACCCATCCATCTATCTATACATCCACTGTCACCTATCTTATCAATGTATCTATGTATTATCTATCTACCTATCTATAATATATCTAATATTCAATTTTGTAAACATTAATAATATCACCATACCATGTTGTCCTTGCTAGTCTCAAATTTCTGATCCTCTTGCCTCAGCTTTTCAATTATTGAGACTAAAAGTTCTCACTACCAAGCTTTCTCTAAAAGTTGTCTTAATCATACATAATACCTTGATGTGATAATTATGTATTACATATTTGTGATGTAGATAGATACCAATTTCTTTTTTTTTTTTTTTTTTTTTTTTTTTTTTTTTTTTTTTTTTTTTTTTTTCTTTTTCGGTTTTTAAGACAGGTTTTCTCTGCATAGCCCTGGTTGTCCTGGAACTCACTTTGTAGACCAGGCTGGCCTCGATATCAGAAATCTGCTTGCCTCTGCCTCCTGAGTGCTGGGATTAAAGGCATGTGCCACCACGCCTGGCCTTTTTTTTAGTCTTACTAATGTTCTATTTTTTTAATAGATATTTTCTTCATTTACATTTCAAATGCTAACCCTAACTTCTTAATATTTAGGAAATTGTGAACATTTCAGGTTGGTTCCACTTTTTTATTTTAAACCTCAATATTGTTTTGCATGATTAATTTCCTCAGTGACTTAATTCTCACTTCTTATGTTTTGGGATAAGCTCAGAGATGTGTAAAAGAATAAAAATGAAAATAACTATAAACGATTGTTCATTTTTTTACTTTAAGACTTTTATTATTTGTTCACTTACAAATTAATGCAAATAAACTGTGCATTCTGATTAGTATAATGGCCTCTAATCTCTGCCCAAAATCTATTATCCCACCTACAAATATTTTCCCCACATTCAGGATTTTTATTATTGTTGTAAAGTCTATCTTGTTATCATGATTACATTTGAATAGTTTGTAACATGTATTATAACAGTGTTATCTAATTTTTGTTCCACTAACGTCTCTTTTCTCCATATGTCTTGGCACTCCCTATTGTATATATCTGTAAAATAAAAGATCCTTTTACTTTTACTTACCAATTTGATATTTTCTAGGAATTCGATCTTTATTGTATATTGTTAGTGAAGGAAGGTTTCAGTATTACAATTGTTAACATTTTCTGTGCTTCTCTTGATATATACTTTTCTTGTTTAGGATTTCCTTTTGTAGTGTTTGCAAATAATTCTTTTTGAATTTATTTAACTACAAAGATATTCAAAATGTTGCGAATAATTTTTAAATAAAAATCATTTCTATGTATGCAAAAAGCACACTTTCTCAGGGCTAACACTTAGAATGATTCTTTTACTGTGCACAGGATTGTCACTCTGTTATTTGAATGCTTTGGAAGTTGGGGAAGGGCTGATTAAACTTCAGAAATGAAAGTCCTTCTAATAACTTGGCGTTCAGCCCAGAATTGCAAAGGAATTCCCCAGCCAACTGCAACATAACAGTTGGACAGGAATAGGGCTCCTTGAAAAACCAGAGTGAAAGGGATGAACTGGGTCTTTGTTTATATGGTAAAAGGCTTCACTAATTTTATTTCCTGTACCAGTCATTGACCTGTTGATCTTGTTTCTTCTGAAAACACCACAAATCTCTTATTTTGACAAATATATACTAAACGTGGCTTTGCTAATTTAAAACATAATGATTTGTAATTATAGCATTTTTAGATATATTATTATGCTATAAAAGTACTGTTTTTGTAAATGAAAGGGTTATTTACCTTTCTTAATAGTAGTATGTGAACCAGAACATTAGTAAAGTCAACTTTTTAGCATGGACCTATATTACAGGATGGCAGTTTAAGCACTCCTTTAGTATATTCTCCCCTGAGGGTAGATCCTAATAACTTCAGAAGTATAGATACCTATTCCTTGTCTTTGCAAATGTGTAAGTCTTCTGTTAACAGTTGTGTAATAATACACTATTCTTGGAAACAAGAATTCTTAAACATCCAACTCTAGAGTGATACAGTGTATCTGACTCTATAGTGAAATTGGTAGAAGTCATGATGTGGAGGCAATGATATAAGTAGTTGAGCAGCGATGTTGAAGTCAACATGGAGTGAAGATAAAGTGCCAGTCTCAGAGCTTATAAAAGTACGATTAACCACACAGGCACATAAAAGCAAAATTAAGATGTTTACAGTTGAAAATAGAACTGAAAATTGTTTATAGCTTCAGTTCTTTATTTTTCCAGAAGAAGGAACTAAAGATTATCAAGTACTGTCACCAGAGACCAATTATCAGTGTAAATCAAAAAAAGAAGCATCAGTTTAAGTGAGAAGCATATTGCTGTTTAGAAATTAGGGATGGACACTCAGTTACATAGATAGTGTTGAGACATAAACTCTTGCTAATTAAAGAACATATCCAAATATGTTTGGAATGGACATACACATGTCACCAGACCAGAAAATATCTGATGTTACATGGAAATTCAGTGTATAACTGTGGGTAGCAGCTTATACCCATGTGACCCATCTCAAAACCTGTAATACACATTTGATAAAAAGACAAGAAAATAAGAAATAACTATAAAAGTTCAGAATGCTTACCTCAATATAAAAATTATCAATTAGCCATTTAACTTATGCCATTGATAACCATAACTCTACATAAGTGTAAGTTAGACAAGACCCATCATTAAAATGCCATTAGTGAAAATTTAACAAGATTCTTACATGTGTTTATAGTCCTAAGCAAAGATCTTGACTTGTAAAGGCTTTTATAGACAGATTCCTAAAATGAATCAATAGTTAAAGCTATGTAATTTGTATATTTTATAATTGTATATATATTTTACAAGAAATTGTATTTATACATGTCTGTCCATGTAGAATTAATGATAGTATAACTTCAGGCAAATGTCTGGATGTGCACATTTTAATCTTCTTGCAGATACTTCTGTTGATGACATGGCATGGAGGTGAAAAGAATAGTTTGTGTGGCATTTTATTTGGTAAGTGCAGTTTTCCACTCCAATCCCTACATTTTCTTTAGTGAAGGGAATCAAGCCCAGACTCTTGCAGTTGCTAAGCCAAAGCTTTACCATGGAGACACATCTGTAGCACGTCATCTTTTGTAAAAAATCATTCAATTGTTATTACTTTAATATTTTCCACATGTTATAATTTTTCATTTTCCCCTCTTGAAGCCTTTCCTGATTTTCCTTACCTCTGTAGTCATGCAACTTCATGTTCATCTTCTCTCTCTTAAAAAAACAAACAAACAAACAAAAAAACCAAAAACAACAAACCTACCATTCATCCACCTACCAACCCCCAAAATAAAGCAAAGCAAAACCTAGCACAAAAAAGAACTGCCCTGGAGTGTGGGTGACACTATATTGGAGAAAACTGATGTTTGCTTTCCCAGAAGGTATTGATTGCAAATACTTTCTTTGTTGTAGGTGGCATTTTGTGCCTTTATCTCTATGCAGGTATTTGTCTCGCTTGAATTTATGTATGCTTTTATAGTCTCTGTGAGTTCCTTGTGAATCATTTTCAACCTGTGTGGAAGAGACTGGTTTCTTAGAGTTTCTTACTACCTGGCTCTTAAAATCTGTCCACCTCTCCTCTAACTAATATCCTGTTAGTTAAGGATGATAGAAATCCCATTTATTACAGAATTCTTGAAGGTCATTTGCTGCACATTTTCTAGTTATGAAACTTTATTTGAATTGAGATTTTAGTGTAAGAAGAACCTTCTGATGAGGGTTCAGGTATGCAGTAACCTATGGTTAGAGCAATTAGGAGGCATATTGTTGCTACTTTTATTTAGGAAAATAGTATTATTTTTTTCCTTTAGGGGCTGTGACCTATACATTCTTAGGTTCTTGCCCTGATTTTCAGGGTCTGGCTTGGGTTCCATCTCATTGAGTGGGCCTTTAAGGCCAATCAAATATACTTGGTTGCTCCCATCCCATCTGTGTCACTACTGCACCACTATTTTCTTGAGGCAGGTCACTGTTGTAGAGTGCAGAGTTTGTAGTTAGGTAAGATTGATGATGACTTTTCTCCTCTGGTAATGTACATAGGATCCTCCATCACTATGAAAGATAATCAATAGAGTAAACCTAGTTGAACATCAGTTCAAGTGATCAATTTTGCCATTCTCAATGACATAAGTAAGTGGTGTCTTTTTCAGCAATAAAGCCTTACTTTTGGGAATATAACCAAATGATATCTAGAATATTACTACCAAGATGCTTGCCCATACATATCCATTGGTATTCTATTCATAACAGCCAGAATTTTAAAACAAATCTAGATGAATTTCAGCTGAAAATTGGTCGATGATAATGTGATATATTATAAAATGTAATGTTATCGAGTTGTTAAGAAAAAAAATAAAATCATGAAAGTTTCAGAGAGTTGGATGGAGCTAGAAACAATATTTCTGAGTGAGGTGACTCCAACCCAGAGGAAAAAAATGCAACTTTTTAATGTAGATGTTGTTTTTGTTTAAGGTTTAGATATATGTGTTTCACTTAGAATACCCACAGAGGTTACATAGCACAAATGAAACAAAGGTAGAAGGGGGTTTTCCGAGGAAGAGGAGCTGGAATACAGTGTTATAAAAGGATCAAAGGAAAATGAGGACAGGAGAATTAAATGGGGAGAAGGTAGGAGGGAAAGGTAGAGGAGGGAATGTGGGAAGTTAATCATCATAGAAGGACTTTGAAAAGACATTTGAAAACCTAGTATTTTAGAAATTTCCAAAATGATAAAAAAAGGGGGGGTGTGAAATGGAATTATCATGCAACACGCAAACAATGTCCCAACTAGGCATCATATGCTACCATGTAAAGTCTCTACTATCAGTTCTGAGTTATATCTTCTTAGGTCATTGGTTAAAACCTGACTTCTTAAATTAACAAAATACATTACTCCCTGACTTATATTACTTGACCCATTATAGTTAAACATGATCACATACATTTTAGCTTTCCATTTTTCTCTAATCATCATAGGGCATTATATATGCTAAAAATTATCTTCCACATAGCAATTACATTATTATTTACAGTTTTCTTCCCTGTCTGATATAGAATGGATATATATATAATCAACAAATAACTATGATATTGGATATATTAATCCAATATTATTATTATAATCTTTTACTCTTGATATATTTCTGTTGGTGACATTTTGGATCCCTTAAATGTACATAAGACAATTTAAAAATGCACATAAAAGGAAAAAACAGACTGAGAGGATGGGTGTGTGGAAAGCAACTATACTCAATGGTGGTAAGAAGGAACAGTGGTCTGTTTCCTAATCTCAAGATTCTTAGTTCAGGATGGATTACCAATTTTACTTGATCTTCTAGTATATTCTGATATTACTTAAATTTGGATCCTGTCAGAGCTTAAGATGATGTTCCTTAAAAATGACAGAGTAATGTATTCTGCACTAGTCCATTTAGGCTGCTATAAAATGTACTATTAACAGAGTAGTCCATAAACAATAAATACGTGTCCCTCCCTCTACTGGAAGACAGAAAATCCCACACAAGTTCCTGAAAGATTTAGTGTCTGCTTATATGGAAACAAAATGCTGTATGTTCACACAGTTGTAGTAGAAAGGCAGCTTTCTGAGTGCCCCATAATAAGATGCTTTATTCTTTTCATGAGACTTTTTTTCTTCGTGAAAAATGTCTTCTAAAAGATGCTGCTGCCAAATATAATCAACTTTAAATGTTTGAAGGCAATATGTAGATTTGAGATGTTACAAATATTCAGCATATATTAGATACTTGAAATGAACCTTTTAAAACTAAGATGACTAAAAAACCTTACTGTGCTGAAAAGGAGGCCTAAATTTTGCTTATGATGGCAGTTTAGAAATGTGTGGACCGTGGGTAACTGGCAGTTTGAACTTCATTGACAGATGGACAGTGATGTTTGGAACAGCCTTCAGAGTGAGATGAACCTCGGTCCAGTCACCTACGGCAGATACCCATCCCTATTACACAAAGAATCAAAGAACATATGAGATATAGTCTATGTGTGTTTCTGTTCTTTTTTTCTTTGTTTTTGTTTCTTGAAACTGTTGTTCTGTGTAGTCCTGACTGTCCTGGAATTTACTCTGTATACCAAGCTGGCCTCCAACTCAGGGATCAGCCTATGTCTCACTCCAGAGTACTTAGATTAAAGGCACATGATACCTCTACCTCTGTTCCCATTCTTACATGAAACATTCTTACATTCTCTCATTATGTTATTGTAGGAAAGTTTTCTTATTTTCTGTCCAAGCCTTTCTTCAGACCCAAAATCTTAGCTCACAAGTTGTGTATGTATATATAGACAGAGAGAGAGAGAGAGAGAGAGAGAGAGAGAGAGAGAGAGAGAGAGAGAGAAGCATATAGAGAGAAACATCCCTTAGGGTACAGTCCTTAGTTGAGTGCTCCAGCAGTCCTCTGAAAGTCTTTGAACAGTCTTTGATTTACACTGTAAAGATCATCAACCAATGGGACGAAGCACATTTTATTGGCTTTGACCTTTTGCCATTTCCACATTTCTTCTTTTTAGAAATAATTCCTCAGTATTCTTGAATACTTTATTTGACTCTTAATGTCAGATTCTGTTTCTAGAAAATTAAATTTCAAACATACTTTCATTATGGACATTAAGGATAGAGAAGAATGTTTAATCTAAAACAGGAATGACTAGCTGTAAGAATTAGCAGAGGGTTACTCTAAGAGGCAGGTTTTCTTTGCATTCACTGTGAGATACTGCACAGGTCATTTTTATCTCATGTTGAAAGCACTTAGGTTTCAGCATTCTGCAACTGTTACTGATGATGTACCACTCGCCCATCCTCAGTGCATAGTACATCACTGTAGAGAGATGAAATGAATGGAAACATTCAAGATATTAAGTTTCAAGAAAATGTAAAGATGGGCAACTCAGTAAAGGAGAGACAACAGTTTTGAAGGCTGAGAGGATATTTGGGTCTGTCTTAGATAGGGTTTCATTGCTGTGAAGAGATCCCATGACCAAGTCAACTCTTACCAAAGACAACATTAAGTTGTGGCTGGCTTAAATTTCAAAGTCTCAGTCATATATTATTATGGCAAGAAGCATGGCAGCATGCAGGCAGATGTGGTACTATTGAAGCAGCTGAGATTTTTACATCTTGACCTGAAGGCACACAGGAGGAGACTCTCAAAGCCTATCCCAACAGTGACACAGTTCCTCTAAGGCCATATCTATTCTGACAAGGCCACACCTTCTAGCAGTGCTGCTTCCTATGGGCCAAGCATATTCAAACTACCACAGAGTAACAATGGGTGAATGTCCTAGGAACCTGCATCTTTTCTAATTTTCCCAACATTCATGGCTTATTTTAGTGAATGTTCTCAGAGACTTCCACTTTTCAAATTTTCCCAACATTTATGGCTTATTTTATTCTTTTGGTGTCTTCAAATTTACTCTGTCATCATACCCATTATAGATGAGAAACTTGAGACTTACAGATGGTTTTAATGCAAACATATATCACCTCAGAGAACCTTTTTCTACTGTAGATTACTACAACTACCTCAGCTTTATATAGGGCATCAGAATCGCACACCGCTCCCCAAAATACTCAGGGATCATCCTTACAGAGGGAGTAGAAAGAATGTAAGAGATGGAGTAGAAGGCATCTTCAGTAAAACATGACAGAGACAGCCATCATACAGATAAACTCACAGAAGCTTTCACCTCAGCTTCAAGGATTGAACAAGCTCTAGTCAGTTGACATCTCAGCATGGATCGTAAAGGGTTCTTGAAGTCCCTCTTCTAGATGTGGGGTTACTGACTATTGATGGCTACAGACAGAGGAAGAGTTGTTATTTTCCAGAGATGCAGCATCGGATAATCTTTGTTCCACTATACCCATGCACATACTGGTAGCAATAAGTGGAGTCAGTGTCCTTAAAACACATAACATGAAGTTAGCAGAAAAATGATGGTGGTTGGGGGAGAAAATGGAGAGGGGTGAATAGAGGTAGATTTAAACAAAATTCATTATTTGCATGCCTACATTCGTCAAATCAAGCAGCACACAACATATAAATGAATACCAGGTCTTTCTCAGATGTATAGATTTATATTCTCAGGCTGGAATCACCTAAGAAAAGGGAGATACTCCTCAGGAATGCCATAAATTGCCATAGCACGGCTAGAGTTATGTCTCTTTGAAATCTAAAGTTGTATTAGCATCAGTGTCTGATTCTTTCTGCAATAATAATGAAGGGTTTGTTATCTTGGTATATGTTACAAATTACATATAATCTCTGCTGGAATGAATCCTATTCCCAGCAGTTCAGCTTCATTTTATTACAAACTGAAACCTTTTAACCTTTCTCTTACCATTTAGCTATAAGCTAATTCTTGAATTAGAGTCTGACCAGAGATGAGAAGCTGCTCGCTAAAACTGTGGCTGAGCAACTGGGTCTCCTGATACAGTGTCACATCTCCTCAACAGTTATTAAGGAAGATTTTCCATTAATTAACAATTAATCACTAAGAAACAAGGGCTCCAGGAGAGACACCATTTTTTTCTATGTTGTACAATACTGCTACCATGAAATATTTGATGACATATAAGAACAAATGGTTATGAATTGATGTAATTAATGTTTCTCTTCCTGAGCAGAACAAAGCCGCAAAGTATATGCTCTCCATGATAGTTCCAGATGTGAAAATGCTTGTGGGAAATGTTTAGAAGCAGACACATGCTACTTTGCTTCCTAATTTCCTGGGTGATTTATTGGTTATTTGTTCACAGTTGGTTGCTTTCCAATGTTTGATGCACATTAACAGTGTCCTGAAGATCATTTGCATTTCTCCAGTGAGTTAGTATGCTGCTTTCCTCCCGTTGAGACCTTATAATTATGCTGAAACCTTTTGTCTGTGACATTGGCAGTTCTCCTGGAGTGCACACATCTCCCAGCATCCTACAGATGTTGCTCAAAGTTAATCTAGTGGCAAAGGATGCCTGGTTTTGTTCACATTCTGGAAAACAGTAGTGAGAATTCCAGCTACCATTTTTATCTTTGTCTTTAGAATGTGGTTAAGTTATTCAAATCCTCTGTGTGCTGCCTGACACCAGGTACACCACATGGTCAGTGGCTTAGATTGACTGTACACTGTATTTTTAGTTCCTTCAGATGTCTCACTTTCCAAGGCTTTCAGAGAACAGCTGAGCCCTCATGGTAGTGGCTGTGCTCCATGGATTCTCATTTTCAAGTACTTAAACTCCTATAGTGATTGATGCCATAGATGAAAATATATCAGTAGGCCTGATAGATGAAGTGGAAATTGTACAATTCTCCATTTAAAAGCTGCGTTGCAAAGAGTATCTTCTGTGTGTGATTGATAGCAAAGGTTTCTTTATCTTTAGGAGGAAATAAAAAGAACCGCTACATAGATGAATAAACCCCTTTCATTTAAGAGAAAACCCTCTCATACATATGTGATAATCTTGTCAGATACCACAAGTTTTAACGAAATTTATATAATGTTACATATAGTAATTAAATTTGGTTTATTTCTTATTTCATCTCCATGGGGAATGCTTACATTTGTGGTTTCAAAGATGTTTACGAGATGCTTTCTTCTCCACAGTTTCTTTCCCATACTTTGCTTTCCTCTCCCTCCACATCATTTCAGTTCATATGAGTTAGCGTGCTATGCATCTCTATTAGCTCATGATTGCCTAAAAGAATTAGAGAAATTGATTATTAAAATTAATATGAACCTATCTCTTTTAAATCACTATCAAAATCAAATAGCATGTTGTTCCTTAGATAGTACCAGGGACTAAGGAAGTTCATTGACAATGTTCTTCTTGGTTAAAAAAAAAAAAAGAAAAGAAAAGAAAAGAAAACTATTTGTCATTGTGTCTCCCTCCATTTGTTTTTCATATCCCAAGTCCTGTTTTTCATTCTGTAATTTTAAAAACTATTGGTGGTTCTCCAACTATTGGTAAACTCTATTTTTATCTGAAAAAAATGCTAAAAGATATCAGTTAATATATAATGCTACTATAAGGACACATGAGCTGTTCATTTTGCTTTTCAATCCTCTAAGAAGCACTTAAAGTTTATTCAGAAGTTGAGTTCTGCTTCAGATATGCTGAAGATTCTGTTTCATTCATTGGCTCTATTGTTTGGGGGCCTGTGCCAGAGCAGAACACTGTAACCGAGGAAGAAAACTTGTGTCAGAGTAGAGATCTTTTCTTCAGTATGGACGAGAAGTTAGGGAGGGAAAGGAGAAAGAAGGGAGAAAAAAAGGAAGGGAGGGAGGGAAGGATAGCAAAAAGAAGGTAAGAGATAGAGGAAAGGAGAGCACAGGAGAGACATAAACATAGCCAGAAAGAGAGGCAGAGGCAGAAGACAGTCTATGGTGCCAAAAATCCATTCATAATACTATCTCCAATAATCAAAAATTTTCTTAATATACCTATCATCTACTTTATTCCATTAATTACCAAGAACAACATAGGACAGGCATTGGAACAGATATTTGATTTGTAAACTTATGGGCACATTTAAAATACAAACCACCATCATTTTCTGTATAATTATGAGATCATAATATAAATTTCTACTATTCTCCCTTATCTGTATCAAACAGGAAGGAATGAGATGCCTTTAACTGATAGATCAAAAAGATTTACTACAAAATATTGTAGCATGAGAAAGTATCAGAAGAAGTAATGATTTACCCAATATCACAAGACCTTGGCCAATAAAATCATGTTTTTTAGTTTGAAATCTGGTGCTAAGATTATGTAATTTCAAAAACATAAAGCAAGAACCATTAGGCCATATTTTATTTCCAGTTAGTCAACCTAAATAAAAGATAAAATCCTTTCTACTTGCAAAAGTAACGTAATTCTCTACCAGTCCTTTATGCATCATTTATTGAAATATGTTGAAGTTCAATTGAAATTTTACAGAAGTTGAATTGTTTGCCTTTACTTAAGGAAAAAGATGACATATAGACTGCTGATTATTTTTCTGAAGTCACATTATACACCAGTGAAAATGCAAATGATCCAGTAATTGATCATTAATCAGATGTCTTTGTAGCAAGAGATGCAGTATAACTTACTCCTGGCCAGTAATACTAAACAACATTTTTTGTATATTAAAGAGGGTTTAGTTCCTTTCACGTCATTCTCTCTTATCTTTTTTGGGAGGTAGAAGACCAGCAGAAACTGCTTCTATCATGAACATATTGTTAACATGTTAAAAAATGCTATATAGTGTTTAATTATATATTAATGTACCCAAGTTTAGAATACTTTATATAGAAAAGAGATAATATGTGCACATACATTTTAGTTATAGCCCTGTCTCTGTCTTCAATAAACCAGAGGACAGCATTATTCTTCACTGGTGTATTAACATTATTCCAATGGGATATTGGTATTTATTACTAAGATAAATCTAATAGTGGTAGCATCCTATCATCAAACACTATTTGCTGAAAAGATGCTAGGTTTAACAATAAGTAATGTTCTTTTATGACTTCTAAGATGCTAAATTTAATTTATACTTTAATATGGGATTCCATTGCAATGTTTCTAATTAATTTGATGAAACAATTTATCAGTGTATTTTTCTGAGACTCATGTTTCAGGAAATATACTTTCAATGTAGGTAATCCCATGTGTAAAGAGTTTAAATTAATATAGTACATTTAAGCTAATAAAGAATGTGAACTCTCACTATGTGCACAAGACAGAAATGGGTTGAAACCAGACAGGTTCAAGCCACACAAGGCCCCAACCCTGAAAGGGTGATACGGATACAGGGTCGCATCCCTAACAAAATAGCTATTTGCAATTGATACCCACTGGAAAAGACAATCATGTGGTTGATCTGGGTTCTATTGTGAATCTCCCTTCTTAAGAATGTTGTGTAGATTTTCTAACACTTCGCAACTCAGCAAGTGGCCTTGCTTGGAAAGATGGTATTCTAAGAAGTAACAAAGGCAACAGAGATTGACAATGGGTCATGTACTATAATTGTCCTTTTTTTTTTTTATATTAAAGAGAAGTTTGGACATAGATATCACCTTAAATATTCAGGCAGAGATCAGGGTAACATATCTACAAGGTTTTTTTTTTTTTTTTTTTTTTTTTTAAAGAAACTTTTTTTATTAGATCTTTAATTATTCTCATTTTTGATCTAGCGCTAGATCTGGAATTAAAGACTCCTTTTGATGTGGGTACCTGCTTTTTTTTTTTTTTTTTTTAAAGCTTTTCAGTTTCATGGGGTACCATTTATCAATTCTTGGTCTTATAGCCTGAGCCATTTGAGTTCTGTTTAGGAAATCCCCTCACCGCCCACCTGCTTGACAATGAGTTCAAGGCTTTTTCCCATTTTCTCTTCTATTAAATTCAGTATACCTGGTTTTATGTTGAGGTCACTGAAGCACTTGGACTTGATCTTTGTGTTAAAATATGGATCTATTTTCATTTTTTTTCTACATACAGACTGCCAATTAGACCAGCATTGTTTATTGAAGAAGCTTTATTTTTTCCATTTTATATTTTTGGCTTCTTTTTCAAAGATCAGGTGTCCAAAAGTTTGTTTTTATTTCTTCATCTTCAAGTGTATTCCACTGATCAACCTGTCTCAATACCAATAACAAACCGATTTTATCACTATTGCTCTGTAGTATAGCTTGAAGTCAGGAATGGTAATTCCCCTAGAAATTCTTTTGCTGTCAAGAATTATTTTAGATATTCTGGGTTTTTGTTTTTCCATATGAAATTAAAAATTGTTCTTTCCATGACTTTGAAAAATTGTGTTGGGATTTTGAGGGGGATTGTGTTGAATCTGTAGATTGCTTTTGGTAGGATGGCCATTTTTTTTTTAAAGATTTATTTATTTACTTCATGTATGTGTGTACACTGTCGCTGTCCTCAGACAGACCGGAAGAGGGCATCGGATCCAATTATGGATGGTTGTGAGCCACCATGTGGTTGCTGGGATTTGAACTCAGGACCTCTGGAAGAGCAGTTGGTGCTCTTATACCCGCTGAGCCATCTCTCCAGCCCAGCCATTTTTACTATATTAATTCTACAAATCCATGAGCATGGGAGATCTCTCCATTTTCTGAGCTCTTCTTCGATTTCTTTCTTGAGAGACTTGAAGTTCTTGTCATTCAGATTTTTTACATGTTTGCTTAGAGTTAATACAAGATATTTTATATTATTTGTGACTATTGTGAAGGGTATTGTTTCTCTATTTTTTCTCAGCCTGTTTGTCATTCGTATAAAGGAAGGCTAATGATTTGTTTGAGTTAATTTTATATCGGGCCACTTTGCTAAAGTTGTTTATCAGCTGTAGAAGTTCTCTGGTAGAACTTTTGGGGTCGTTTATATATACTATCATATCATCTGCAAATAGTGATACCTTGCCAATTTATATCCCCTTGATCTCCTTTTGTTGTCTTACTGATAGCTAGAACTTTTAGTAGTATTTTGAATAGATACAGGGAGACTGAGCATCTGTTTTGACCCTGATTTTAGTGGGACCTCATAAAATTGTGAACCTTCTGTAAGGCAAAGGACACTGACAATAGGACAAAATGGCAACCTACAGATTGGGAAAAGATTTTTAGCAACCTTAAATGGGATAGAGGACTAATAACCAAAATATACAAAGAAGTTACACTCCAGAGAACTAAATAACCTTATTTAAAATGGTGTACAGAGATAAAGAATTCTCAACTGAAAAATCTGAAATGGATGAGAAACTCTTAAATAAATTTTCAACATCCTTAGTTATCAGGGAAATGAAAATTAAAATGACCCTGAGACTCCGCATCACACCACTCAGAATGGTTCAGATAAATAAACTCAGGTGACAGCAGATGCTGGCAAGGATGTGTAGAAAGAAGAACACTTCTTCATTCCTAGTGGGACTACAAGCTGGTAAAACCACTTTGGAAATCAATCTGGCAGTTCCCGAGAAAACTGGAAATAGTTCTACCATAGTACCTAGCTATATAACCCTTGGGCATATACCCAAAAGATACTCCAACATATACCAAGGACACATGCTCCATTATGTTTATAGCAGCCTTATTTTTAACACCCAGAAGCTGAAAAAACCCAGATGTCCCTCAACAGAAGAATAGATACAGAAATTGTGTTACATTTACACAAAGGAAGTAATACTCAGCTATTAAAAACAATGAATTCATGAAATTCTTAGGCAAATGGATGGAACTAGAAAATATCATCCTGAGTGAGGTAACCCACATGCAAAATAACTCACATGGTATGTTCTCACTGATAAGTGGATTTTAGCCCAAAAGCTCAGAATACCCATGATACAACCCACAAACCATATGCAGCTTAAGAAGAAGAAAGACCAAATTGTAGATGCTTAAATCCTACATAAAACAGAGAACAAAATAATCACTGGAGCTAGAGGGTGAGAAGAACCTGGGAGGGAGAGAACTAGGGAAAAGGGGGAGTAGGAGCAGGTATTTGGAAGGGACAGGAGACAAGTACAGAGGATCAGGAAACTGAACTGAAACAGGGAGCAGTGGGAGTTAGGAAACTTGCTGGACCCACTAGAAAGTCCCAGACTCCAGGGAAGCAAAGGCTCCCAAGACCCAACCTGGATGACTTTAGATGAAATACCAAACAGAGGGGAGATACAATCTTGAGAGACCACCTCCAGTAGATAGGCACAGCCCCCATATGAGGGGTGGGTCCACCCACGCATCTCAAAAAAATTAACCATAAATGTTCTTGTCCAAAAACAGGGACAAAAAATGGAACAGAAAGGTCATCCAGACACCACTCTATCTAGGAATCCATCCCATCTGCAGACACCAAAGCCCCACACTATTGCTGATGCCAAGAAGCACTTGCTGTCGGGAGCCTGATATGGCTCCTTGAGAGTTTATACCAGCATCTGAGCAATAGAGATGCAGATACTCGCAGTCAACCATCAGGCTGAGCCTGGGAACTCCAATGGAAGAGCCAGGGGAAGGACTGCAACCTAATAAGAAGAATAATATCAACTAACTGAACCACCCAAAACTCCCAGGGACTAAATCAGCAATCAAATTGTATACATGGAGGGAGCCAGGAATCCAGACACATGTAGCTGAGGATGGCCTGATGTTACATCAATGGGAGGGGAGGAAGCCTTGATGCCACAGGGTAGGGGGATGCTAGAAGGGTGAATGAAGCAGGAGTGGGTAAATGGGTGGAGGCACACCCTCATAGACACAAAGGGGAAGGAGGAGAGGCGGGATGGGATGCGGGAGTTGTGGAAATGTAACTGATAAAGAGGACATCATTTAAAATGTAAATGAATAAAATGATTAATAAAAATTAAATAAAATATATTTAATTTTCTAATATGCAAAATTTCAGCATTATCAGAAAAGTAATACAGTATGTTCATATTTTATTGGAAATTATTGGAAGACTTTGTTGTTTTTGAAACCTAGGAATGTTAGTCTTTTCGCTTATAGGCTCTAACATGACACTCAACTTATGTCTTTGGCTAATACTGCCTATTTTCCATCTAGGTTTTCTCATTAAGCAGGAAACACTTTTCACAAAGAGGGTATTTCAGATATGAAATGTGATGTCTCTGTGGCTTTGAGATTCACAATCTTACTTGGGTAGATTCACCCTGAAAAGTGATTTCAGATATGGTAACTGTGGATATTGTGATGCTTAGCAAACTTAGGGTGGCACCTTCCTTCTCTAGAGATTCATTACAGCATACTGAATAGAATTGCTATGTCCCATTATTGGGACATATTTAAGTCAAATTGTGAGCTGTAATATGTTAAAATATATTATACGCTTGAATGAAAGAAGGGTAAAATATGTGCTGATCCTGTCGTTTTCCTTCTACCCTGGCATTCTAAGCCTGGGGATGCTGCAATACACCACTGTCATGCTTAGGAAATGCACAGTCAAGATAATAAATTGAAAAATAAATCTGAAATGATTAAATAAGTTGCATTTCTGTGTTGATTGCATTAATAGCTACCCGAGATGGCAATCAACCTAATGGCCTTGTATCAAATTGACCCAAAATTATATTTTTATTATCTCATTTATAGAAACTTTCCCAAATTAAATATTTGTTAACTATTTTAAACTACTTTGTAAAACTCTGTTTCAGTAATTATATTTTCTGTGTTTTATTCCTAAGTATATATACATATAATTATATATATATATATACTTAGAAAGGTATATTTATGCTCTCATAAACAAGCTCATTTTAGGAATTTAGTATGTTTATATGAATATGTGTATAAATATAAATAGGTTGAAAGATCATAATTAGGAAAAGCAATTTTTATTTTGAAAATAGGTTTAATTTTTGGAATTATAATGACTGTTGAATGTCTTGGAAGAAGCAATAAACAAAAAATCAGACTAAATCTCTGGTCAGACCTAGGGAAGTAGTCACACATGTGGAAAATATATTATGATTAACCCTCCTTCCCATTTTCATTCAAACTTCCCACAATTCTTTTTCTACTGTGATCATAATACCTGTACCAGCGAGGCTGGATGAATTTCTGATCAACAGTCAATTAAACACTACGTTTTTCACTCTTAGCTCTGAAGTGTTATTATGTTGATGGCATATATAACAATTTGTGCTAGCAGTACAAAATTGAGTTCAGCAAAATATTATTGGTTGTTGACCCCAGGCCAGCCTGACATATTCCCTTACAAGTAGTTTTACTGACTTTTAAAATAATTGGTTTATAATATGTTTCTCTTTAGCAACCAGTGTATATTGTGTTTAAGCAAAATTACTTAATTAGCATAATGTCTGAAATTAGTTTCCAAAAATGCTGATAGATAAGGATACAGCTGTGATCATGAACTGTACTCTTCAATCAACAGAGTTAAGAAACATCTATCTAGTCTTCTCTCACAGGTAAAAGTTTTGTCCTGATTTGAATTCATGACACCTCTTATCAAGGGATATTTGTCAGTTTGGTTGGATTGTTGTGCATCGGGTTCAAGAAGCAGCTTTAAATTACAGGATTCATATTTTAGTTATTTTCTCCATCTTGCCTAAAGGCAATGTGGAGCAAATTTTCATTCCATTTCTGGCTTATAATAAGGGTTAAAAATAAAATTCTACAGTGATTTTTTTCAACAGTTCATTGTATTTCAATCTGAAAACACATGTCAGTGGGAGATGACTAATAATTTAGAACTCTGAGAAAAAAAATGAATAGGGAATGAACTCTTAAGTTAGTTAACACTTACAAATGGGCACAGAGTATAAGTATTTTAAAATAAATAATAAAATTATTATGAAAACTGATTTCTAAATTTTATACCAATACAGATTTTATTGTATAAACGACTAAGCTTTAATATAAAGCCCTCTGAATTTAACTAAGATAGATTAGATTTATGATGTTTTCTTTTAAAGCCTTACATAGCAATTAAAGTTAAGCAATGACTGCATAGTAAGTATCAAACCATACTTCAAATCCTTTCAGTGAACTAATGAAATATTCATGCTGTTTTATAATAGAGCAGAGCTGATGCAGAAGTGCCAAGGGTTGGCAAGGAACGGTATTCTTAGTAGTATACCGGTATATGCATTCGGGTGATATGTAACTATGACTACAACTAGATCACATTGGTCATTTCAGGAACAGATTTATTATCTCTTAAAGATATAAAATAATTTTAAATCTTACATAGAAAACTATAGTTTGTACTTTAAGAAATAATTGGTCTTGGGCATTAGTTTCCCAGTTGGCATGTTCATAGAAAGGGTTGAAAACTGTGAGGGAAAATGCTTTAATGCAATAATTATGTAAGTTAATTATACCAATTAAAGATTTCAGTTTAATCTTCTTGGAGAAAATATAAATTGAATAAAACAGTCAATGAAAACAATCTCAACATCATTATTCTTTTTATTAATAACAGTCTCTTTTTGTCATGTATCCATCTTAGAAAATTGTTAAACTATAGATAAACTATATATTATATCTTGTATTAAACGTATAGAAGCTACATTACTGCAATAGTTCATAGCAGCATCAAACATAATTGTTTACCTGTGCTAGTGAGTTTACTTCTATAATCCTGTAACTGTCAAGATGAAAATAAAATTGAGCAATAACAATTAATGAACTAAAAGTCATGTAAGTTGTAGTAGTGTATTTAAACTGTTTCCTTATATGATTTCTTTCTCACATATACATAAAACATACAATATTTAGATTCATTTCAAATAATCAATAGATTTAATTGAAGGAGTATTTGTTTTAAATATGTAGAATTGTGATACTTTTGAAGTTAAATGAGACATTATACATGGAATTTCTTCTGATTCAACACCTGAGTATTTCTGGCTTCTCACAGATCAAATTTACCGTTGGGCAGAACCCCTCTTGAATATTGTAAACACTCTGCTCACATTTTGTCTGTCTCTTCCTTCAATATAATTTTTGTGCAAGACAGAAGTGGAGGGAGTTACATTTTTCTACTCATATTGGCATTTAAAATATGAGTGTGTTTTCTAATTTTGAACGGGATCAATTTAGGTAATGAAACAGTATAATTAAGTCTGACATTATACTACAAAGGATACAGGTAAAAGAAGCATATGGGAAAATTCCCGTCTTGTATCTTTGGGTCAATGTGTACTGCACATTAATGTTTAATGGTTTCTTTTTTTATTTCGTTCAATTTTATCACTCATGAACATGAGCAAGTAATTGCAGAAACTGGAGCCAGGCAAGCTTTTCCATACACCTCTGCCAGTGCAGTGACCTGCAACACCCCTGGTATTTCATACCTTGGCCTCTGCTAAGTGGAGTCTGCCAGTCATTTTAAATTGTGCCAAAGCTGCATAGTGGTTTTATGATGTGAAAAACATCCATTAAGTTCTAGTTGGTGTCTCCATACCACATCACACTACTAGTAAACAAAGCCAATTCCAGCTGCAGCCTTGAGAGCTGAGGATTTAGAAAAATAAACAACAACTAAAAAGAATAGATGAAATTTTTTTAAAAAGACAAAATAAAGCATAAACAATGAAATGGCTTAACAAATAAAACTTAAAAAATACTACATCATTCAGATTTTCTTAGAATTTTTTTAATAACAATGTCCCCAGAGTTCCTTTATTTTAAACTTCCTGAGAAGCTCATTAGGAAGTGTTTAGGGTGGGGAGGGATGTATTCCTATACAAAGGCCTTTACAACTTCTTTTCTAACAAGTGAAAATAAGACTTCATCAGATAGCAATCTGACAGAAGATACATTTGTACCAATCCTAACTACTGGGTCGTCTCCATCTACATCCTGTTTAATTTACTTAAAATGCTGAGGCTAATAAATGGAAAAAAATCAAGAGAGCTTTCATTGAGTGTCAACTCCTCAGGAATACATTGAGTCAATGGCCACAGATTTACCAGTAATACACATTTCTTATGTATAAACACAGGTGTGAATAAACAATAGAAGAGACTAATTATTCTGGTAGTAAATTCATGAGCAGTCATAGAGTCTTAGGTTAAGATAATATTTCAATAATTATTTTATGGCCTAAAATATTATAATATATGAAACAAGCAGACACTTCAGTGTGTCTAAGAACTCAGAGAACATACTTTATCAACACACCTGTATGAGAGGTGGTAATAAAAGATAATTGACTGTTCTGGTTTTTGTATTTTGTCCTCGTCATACAAGATTCAGAAGGATGGAGGTGGTTTTGGCAGGCACATTAATTTTAACATACCTTAGGAGTGATGTCCCAGCCTCACTGACTTTCACATTGATTACTAACTGAAGACAACTGTATGTATTAATTTAGTTTGCTTAACTGTTCTGAGTTAGTGAGTATGAGCATAAAGTTAAGCTCCACATTGTGATTAGCATAACTGCTGGTAGCCATGCATTGTGTTGTACAACAGCAACCCCTCACTTACTGAACTTATGTGGAGTTATTGCTAGTACTGTACAGCTAGCATCACATAGTAAGCATAAGGTTAACCTGCACTGAATAGAACAACAAACTGTCTCAACAATCCAGAAAAAAATATTAATATAATGTTATATATAATATAATATCTGTATAATATGATATATATTCATTGTTACACATGTATATAGTGATGACTTTTGCAGTAGGTAATTTCTGTCAATCAAAGGAATCCCTGAGCTAAATTTGCTTGGCCTGCCAAGATTGATCATCCCATATCAACAACTAGAGGTAAAAAGAATAAGCACCAGGTCAAGAGAGAGAGAGAGAGAGAGAGAGGGAGAGAGAGAGAGAGAGAGAAGAAGAAGGAGGAGGCAGAGGAGGAGGAGGAGGAGGAGGAGCCTTATGAGATTATTTTTTGCAGCACTTTGTGTTTGAACCAGGATAAGACAGCCAATATTCTTAAAGTTTACAACTGTTTTTTAACTCTAAATTCACACCAAAGGAGGAAGCAACTAAGTTCATTTATTTATCTAATTTGTCTGTAGGTAATGCAAGAAGTGAAGTGAGAGAGTTGGGGTTTCAAAGCTGTCAGAAAACATCAAAGGTAGTGTTTAAATGTCTATCATAAACAATATTAACAAACTAACGTGGCACTGAAAGGAATATCAGTACTTCCACCATCAGAACTAAATGCAGGATCAGATTGAAGAGCAAGCGATATCCCAGTGCCTCTGGAGCAGCATTATTCTAAATGGAGAACACAACGGTTCTTGAAATATGTCAGTATTGGACACCATTCTCTGACTTATTTAAGGATGCCTCCAAGTAGACAAAGGGACCTCGTAGTAGCTGCATATGAAGGTTGTGATGCTAAGTATGACAAATGGTAACAGGGATGATAAAATGGTTTTATTCATTGAATGTTTACTGTCTGGCAAAGAGTGTATTACATACTCTAGGAAAATTTCTCATCTCTTACCCCTAATTAGTTGTTGCCCAAAGTACAGGCTGATAAATTAAGGGATGAAGAGTATGGTTAAAAACTGAAGAATCAAGATTTTAGCACTAGGTAAGAATAACTCAGATGAGAATTAAGTGAGATCTGAAAGAGAAGTAGGTTGTGTTAATCAACATTAGAAATGATTTATGTCTTTCTACACTTAGTAGAAAGACTACTTCTTTTTTCTTTGTTCCTCTACTTTTATCATAATTGCATTGCAAGCAGAAGATATTTGTGTTGTGGAAAAAAACTGAAATTTTTGGCAGACTTCACGGTTGACCTTAGTTAGGACAATGCACTTGCCTTTTTAATTTGTAGATTTAATTTTGTTCCTCCCTCAAAGGTTTGTTCTCTAATGTATGCTCACATGTATGCTCCTATACCTTCACAGTTACCTAATAATCCTATATTCAAGTTAAAAAGAGAAACAAAAACAAATGACACTCAATAATTAGCTGCCACTGTATTGAAAGTTTTATGTTAATGAAGGTAGCAGAAATTAAGACTCTTTAAATATATTCTTTGAGGCTATATATTATGATTCAAAATAAAGATAAGGAATTTGATTTAAAAGGTCTATATCCTCAGGACATAATTTAAAATATGTTTGTTATACATTTGAATAGAAAAGAATACCTCAAGTGTTTTATTAACTGATTATAAAAGGCAAACAGGACAAGTGAATCAGAGCATTTATTAGGCACACCCTATTTAGAGAATAATTCACCAAGTGGGGTAAGCAAAGTGGGTATATATATATATATATATATATATATATATATATATATATATGCACAAGTGTACATGAAAGGCCACGTGAAAATGGTCACAGATAAGAGTCAACATATATTTTAAAGGTTGCAAAAACATGTGCAGAATGTTAATTAAAGCATCCTGTACGTAACTGATTTTTATTCAAGACTAAAAGAAAGAAAAATGTTCAAAATTAATAAAAGGTGTGAAAGTTAGCTGATCAATGTTTTTCTTTAAGAACAGAATTAATCTGGCATCTATTTCTAGCATCCCTCTGGGAAACCCTTTTTGTGTGTGTGTGACACAGTGCATCTTTCTCACCTCCCATGCACTGGATACTCATTAGCAAAGACAGGATAGTCAGTTCATCACTTACATCTGAATACATTAATTAGGTAGGGATAAACAGTATATTTCAAGGCAGAGCTCATTCAAACATTAATTAAGATCATTAAGTGAATTAATCCTAATTCAATTTTAGTTAAGCCTAAACTGAGATGTAAGCATTTCTTCATGACCTTAATGAGAACAGGGTGGTTTTCTATAGTAAACACCCACGAATTTTATTTACGAATGCATGCTATACATTGCCATCAGAATATTTGGCAAATGTGTCTGGTCTGGAGTCTGACCATCAGGATGCTCCTGTTTCTACGACACATTAAAGGTGCTGATCTGTTGAGCATATCCAGCAGAGATCTCTAATAGATAACATCACATATAAGAATAACAAAACATTAAATGCTTATTTTTGTTTAAGGTAAATACATTTTAATTGTGAAGGATTTCCAAGAAGTCAAATGAGAAATCTTGTATATTATAGTAAAATATATAGAATATGGCTGTCCTTGCAAGCTTACTGAAGATGTGTTCAATGAGGCATGAAGCATGCTTAGCTAAATATTTGAAAAAAAAAAAAGTTTAAACATGTCATTTACAGTATGTGGATAGGAAAAAGGATGAAGAAGGGGGAAATAAAGGCTTGGTAGGTGAGAAAAATATCAGTAAAATTCATCAGAGTTTGAATACTGAGTGTTTTTACTTAAATGCCCAACCTTTGTGCTGTTATGGCTTACAAATCGATTTCTTTATAAAAATAACTTTAGCATAACATATTTATACCTTTAAAATAAATTCAGAAATATAAATGGAAAATAAACAGAAGAGGGTGTTGATCTGTTTAACAAAATTTTGAATCAGAACTAGCATTAACAAATAAATTACTTGAAATATGAATGAACACAAGCAGTTTACGGAAAAGAGTGGACTGGAACTTATGTTGCTTCTAGAGGGTGAACTATTTCGCTTTGGGAGAATAAAAAACTATTTAGGCTTAAATGGAATTTCCTTCACATAAAAAAAAGTGTTCAATCACACAATTTTGTTTAGTAATTTCTCTGCACATCTCTATTTGGATATGGTAGCCTCATATTAGAATTCTGTCTACAGAGTTATCATTCTCCAAAGTGGTAGGCTCTTCCAGAGTTAGAAAAGAAAAGACTCAGTGAGATACTTTGAAGTCTTTCAACAATCTAGCTTTGCAGCTCTCATTTGAAATAGCTTCACTACCATAGCAGTGATATTAATATAGATGATGGGCAAGTAGCCAGAAACATAGTTTTGCCAATTACTGATAAGATATGAAAAGAATTGGCTTTATCATGAAACATTGCATGCTCTGATTGTATCATCCGTGGCTCACGTAGAATATGAGGTAAGGTATATCCACTCTGCAGCTAATAAGACATCTGTGTTCTGCTCAAGTCTGTTCTCTGAGGTGTACCCTGGGCTTATGAAAGCAAGGCAAGCAATGTAAGCAATGCAAGCAGTGGAACCTGATTTTATTGTGAGCATTGTCTTTGTTGGTGAGTGTGGAAATATATGATTTATGCCCTGAACTGCTTGGCTCCTGTCTAATATGGCAGTCAACACACTGACCAGACCAGTCAGTGGGGAGCAGACATGAACAAAATCACCTGTGATTTTTTTTGTTTAGGATAAGGATGTGTCTGTACTTAAGGATGAAAAAGTGGACTTTTTTCATTAAATTAGTTTCTATTTAAAAATAGTTTGTAGAAAAAGAGCTAGTAAACGAAGGGGTAATGAGGAGGGGAAAACACAAGAGACCCAAGAAAGCAAGCAAACGAGTTTGGGGGAAGGATTCTGAAGCCACCTACATTTCAGTATTCAGTTCTGTGCACCACTGCCAGCCCTGATAATCGATCCAGAAGTTATACCGGATCCAGGAGTTATAGTACCAGAGCAAATATCTGGAGCTTGTTATGATTCATCCCTAGATTTTCCTCTGGAGTTCTAATTCTGAGGACTCATAATTGACACATGGATCTGAGCAATAACTCAGCTCCACTCTATTTACAAGTCATTTTATTGTGACAGAATCGCTAACCTCAGGAAACCAGTTATATTTCCCTCACTGTTATTATTCCCACAAATCCTTGTATTTGATTTTTGAAGTCTAAAACCAACAATTCCGTTTGAAGACAAACACACCTGTGTGAATGTCACGTCTGCCTTCTTGCTGTGTGACAACGGAGGCTATAAAAGAGTAAAGCGGTATCCTGGGACAGATTACAGCATTTGCTTGGATTCATCTACAACATGGCAAGTTGCTGTTGGATGTCAATTTTCAACTAGGATTGTACAGTTTCTTAAAGGCACAATGATCTACCATTTTCTCTCTCCATGAAGCTGTTTCTTTGATGCAGGAAGGCAAGTGACTTTATTTTTTCCATTAAATTCCTGCTAAATAGCACTGTGGCTTGGTTATTGGTCTTTTATTCTCAAGGCTGTAAACATTCTGTCTGTGGTGAGTTGATAGTTCCATCTTATGGGAAACAAGATGCATTTTCTGCCTATTAGCTAAATGTGTTTTTTGAGCCTCTTCTTGTTTTTATTTTTTTAAGATGTTGGCATACAGCAAATTCACTAGATCAAAAACAAATGGCAGTCTGAAAAGTCACACAGCTGTAAGTAGATGTAAATTTTATAATGAAGTAGCCCTGTGTTATAAAATATTTAGTTTGTTTAAGAGAGCAAATGAGTAGTTAAAATGGCTTTCTATGCAGAAATTTGAGAACCGTCAAGTAGAAGCAAGCAGAAATAAAGTAAGGGTTTAAATTTTTTCCTTGATTTTTTTTCTTGTAAGGCTAACTGAAATCCAGCATCCTCCATTAAAGCACCAATCTGCTGCAGAGTGGATGAATTTGTGATAAATGGTCCCTTGAGCTTTATAAAACATATTCTCCATAAAACAAGCCACAATATGTTTCTCCACATTAGTCAGTCAGTGACACCCAGACTGCAGCAGCCAGTCCAGTGTCGGTACCTGCCATCCCCAAGCTGTAAACAACTCTGTGTTTATTGCAGCTAAGCTGCACATCCATTTCAAGGTTTGCAGCAGTAAAAGGCCGACTGCCTAGATAAACTGGAGTGGGCTGCAGTGTTGTTGTTTTGTTTATTGCTATTTTATTGCAGTGGTCAAATAGTTCCTTTTAGACCAGACACCAGTTTTCTGCCATCTGCACAGTGTCAGAAAACTTGTGTGAACTGAATAACTGTGAAAAATATTTATAATGAGAAGACTAATTAAGTGAAATTAGAGAAGAAACACAGATGATTAATCACAGATAAAATGATTCCCTCTTCCTCCTCTTTTTAGTCTTTTTCCTCTTTGGTGCTAACATTTGCTAGGGGTTTGATGGGCATCAATTCTATCTGCCTACCTCTCAATGACCTTGTTATGTTAAATGTTTACACTTTGACTCATAAAATTCATGTCTAGATACTTATGAATAATTTAACCACGTTTTTAGACCGAAGTGTTATAAACATTCAAACATAACACAAATATCAAAACACTTTTGTTTTCAAGTATGTTTCTGAATTAGCATGTTTAAAAATAAAACTATAAAGTTGTTTTTAAAAATAGAATGATATTTTTGAGAAAGTTTATAATGGATGAGGTAATATTTCTTCTTTGGGGTAAAAAATCATTCCACTTTAGTTTGAAAGAAGATTTCTCAAAGATGGTTATGCTGTATTTTGAGGATTGAATTTGAAAGTAGTGTGCATGAGCACATTTTGATATATTTTTAGAAATCTGATATTAAAATTTAAAAGGTTTATCTAAATACAGGAAGATTTTTACCTTGTTCATCAAAGCATAAATCTGTCATGTCCTTAAATCATTTGTTGGTGTTAAGGTTCTTCCTTAACACAGTTTGCAGTAGAGTTCCTGAAATTAAAGATAATATATCAAAATTTTTGTTTAATGGATTTCACTATGTCACATTTTATTAAAAAATCAAACTTCATTTATAAATTTTCCTGGAAAAATCCTAATTGAACAATTTTAATTCCAAATTCTTATTGAAAAATCATTCAATTTGCTGCAGTCTTAAATTTTGAACAAAAAGAAAACAACCCCATTTTTATAATAAAAGGGGTAGCTAATACATAGATGAAATTATATATGAAGTATGGCTTTCAAACCAATATGTGAAGTTCTTTATTTAGCATTTATAATGTTTATTGTTATCGACTGTTTTGGAATAAAAAATACACAAGACATCAGTGAGGTACACCTTGAGTATGCCTATCAGGGATTATCCCTGAGAAGTTAACAAAGGACAGCGAACTCAGAAATCCACCTGCCTCTGCCTCCCAAGTGCTGGGATTAAAGGTGTGAATCACCACTGCCCAACTACTTTCAATATTTTTAACAATTAATTTATATATAAATTGCCTACCTATGCATGGGTAGATGAATATATATCTGAAAATTTTTCACAGTATTCTATATAGTTGTGTGTTTAAGAATAAATGAAAACTCCCAGGTGTGAGGTATATAGTCATGGAGCCACATGCTGATCAAAAACCAAAAGGTTATTTATAAAACAGTTTTCATTTTGTGAAGGGATAAATCTTGCTATTTAGATGAGGTTGGCCATGATAGTAGTACGGCTATAGATAGAACTTGTTATTTAGAGAGTAAGTTGTTGATGCAATGTTTTAAAATAAATAAGTCACGCATATTTAATTAAGGGATAGTCATATCACCACGGTGGGCTCTGGAATAGACATTAAAAATTTCTGAAAACACTTCATAACATTAGAGAAGGCCATCTTCAAATTATTTTTCTTTTTATCTCATTATTAAGTTATTTATTTACTTTACACTAACTGTTACATATGTGCAGATGGGCTAGGTCCATCCTATGTATGGCCTCCTGCTGGCAGTTTAGTCACTATGAGCCCCTATGGGACCAAGATATTTGATTGCTGTAGGTTTTCTTATAGTGTATTTGACCCCTCTGCCTCCTTCAATCCTTCCTCCCCCTCTTCCCATAGGCTTCCCCAAACTAAGTTGATGTTTGGCTGTGGGTCTCTGCATGTTTATATTACTTGCTGAGTGAAGCCTCTCTAATAACAATTATGCTAGGTGCCTTTCTGCAGGTGTAGCAGAATATCATTAATTGTGTCAGAGGTAGTCTCCTTCTTAAAGCATGGATCTCAAGCTGGGTCAGTCATTGATTCGTCTTTCCCTCAAATTCTGCTCCATCTTTCATCCTTGCCCATCTTGTGGGCTGGACGAAGTGTGTATCTAAGATTCTGTGGCTGGGTTGGTTTCTCAGTCCCAAGACTGAAAGTCTTGCATGATTTCAGAAGATAGCCAATTAAGGCTCCATATTCCCCATTACTAGGAGTCTTAGTTATCACACTCATGGATTCCTGGGAGTTTCCATTATTCTAGGATTCTAGTTCATTCCAGAGATGCCTCCTCCTCCCCTCCAATCTAGTTGTCTCACTCAGTATTCCCTCTCCATCCCCTTCCCACCTCATTCCACCTCCTCTGATTCCTACCCCTCCCTCACCCAGTCCCCTCTCTCCAACCACTCCGGATGTCTAATATTTTTCATTTGAAGTGAAATTCAAACATCACCACTTGAGCCTGCCATGTTACTTAGCTTCTTTAGGTTGCAGTTTGTAGCATGGTAATCTTGTAGTTTATGACTAATACATAGTTTTAAGTGAGTATATACCATGTTTTAATTCTGGGTCTGTGTTATCTCACTCAGAGTAATCTTTTCTAGTTACATTTGCCTTCAAATTTCATTATGTCTCTGTTTATAATCATGGAGTAATATTCCATTGTGTTCATATACTATATTTTTTTTATCCATTCTTCTGTTGAGAGACATCTAGCTGTTTCCAGTTTCTGCATATTAGGAGTAAAAGTGCTATGAACATAGCTAAACATGTGTCCTTGTTTTATGGGGGCCTTTTTTTCAGTAAATACCTAAGAGTAGCATAGCTGAATCTTGAGGTAGATCTACTCCCAGTTTTCTGAGAAATAGCCAAATTTATATCCAAAATGGTTGTACAAGTTTGTACTCTCACCAGCAATGAAGAACTGTTCCTCTTTCACCATATACTGTCTAGCATGAGCTATAATATTAGTTTTTGAAGTCAGCCGTTCTGACTGGTATACCATGGAATCTCAGAGTTTTTTTAATTGCATTTCCATGATGATAAGGATGTTGAATGTTTATTTAAGTGTGTCTAGGCCATTGGATATATATATATATAGGGTCTCTAATATATATATATATATATATATATATATATATATATATATATATATATATATATTAAAGACGAGCAACTGTAATCAATGCTAATTCACTCAGGAACCACACAATTCTCTCTCAGAATGCAGCAAGTACTGACTATCACAATAGTAAATTGAACTAAGGATGAATCATATTTAAGAAGTAATCATTGCTCCAGAAATTTGTGTTTTCCTGTTATCAGGGCCTTTTATTTTGTATATACATTTAGAAAGCAAGTCACTGTGGTTGATGTTCACTTAATTTTCAATGTGAATCTTATGTTGATTATGTATGTGAATCTTAGGTTGATTACAATTATAAGTATTTAAATATGATATATTTTAAAGAATAATGTTGAAATAACTTGTGATGTTAATTAGAATGCTTTCTTTATCTACAATATTCTATAAAGTATTCTAGTTAACTGTGATACTAAAGCTTTTGGGATTCTATGGCAGCCCACATGGTATTTATTACATTTTTGGCATTAAGTTTTCATTCTAGCCCACCTAACTCTTACAGAACTGTCTTGTGCACCAGTTGTAAATTTCTGTTCATTTTTAAAACATGAAATCCATTTAATGTTGTATGAAGGCAGGCTTTCTTATTACAATGATGTCCTGTTACTTAGTCTCCTATCTCTTGGTTCTACAGGAGGTTGTTCTTTAAGTTATCAGTGGTCTCCGGGGTTAGAAATCCCCATGCTCCTTTAGAAGGATGCATGAGAAGTCTTAAGATCACATTTACCCATTTTCAAAAGAGGAACAATAACTAGCCTGGACTCAATTGAATTGTTTATTCTTAGTCCTGACCCATGCACAACTCAGCCTTGTGACAAATAATCCTCTTTCAAATAATATTTATTTTTCTCTGATGTATTATTCTGATGTCACATTGCTGAGAACTATATTCCATAAGTAAAATTGCTTCTCAAATGAGCATTTATGAATAAAGCCTTTCTTTAGGCAGACTATGGGGAACACATAATAAATAGTAGTGTAGAGTAAGTAGATAAAACATAGCATGTATAGCACAGATTATCTGGCTCAGATTTCCTTATCTTTTGCTGATATGCAGGTCAACATGAAAATATAGGTCATGTTTCTTTGCCTAGGACAAAACTTGCTTGCTTTAGTCTTTCTACTCTAAGTGACTGACACTGAGGGGCTATAAGCCAATAAACTACTTTCTCCTCTACTAGGTCCTGTGTCTACAAGAATCTTCAACTATCATTGCTTGTAAATGAAGGGTAAGGAAGCAGACTTTTCACAGAAAGAACTGAGCGAAGAAGTGTTAGATTAGCAGTTTCTATGAAATGGTCAGGATCAACTGGCAATGAACAGGCAGAATATCCATCTTTGGGTGTAGAAACAGACTTTCATGCTTCTTCCATTCCATGGATGTTTCCTTAAACAGTTTTTAGAAGTTTGTTTATGTATAGCTTAAAGCTATTATCTTCTTATTAGATGATATTGGCTGCTGCTGTGATGTTCAAAAAAATATCTCATAAGATAAACTACATTTTTATTTAAATGGATTCATTGATATGTTCACAGATTAGAGTAGGTATACTTTTAACTTATCTTCAAAATATGTCTAAGCTATAAATTATAATTTGCACATATTCTTCATAATTTGTATTTTTATATTCTGCATTAATAGTTTATGGGAATAAAACAGGATTTTTCAATTCTATAACACACTTATTGATATAGAGGTAACAGTGTACTTTTTTGCCCAAGTATATTTGTATATTAGAAGAGTGATTACAAAATGTTCTCTTTGCCAATGTTAATATTCCATTGTTTACTATATAATACAGCAGCTAAAAAACATGAACATTTGTTGTACATCTGAAATGTGAGCAATGCTCTAAGGAAGTGAATGCTTAACCTCATTTAATTTAAATTATTCTAAGCTTGAATATCCATGTGTGGTTAGTAGTTGTATATTAGATTGCAGAGTCTTAGGAGCGTGTCTTCAGTTTCACAGGATTGATAGGTAAGCTTTGCTTTATGCAAAGTGGGATAAGAAGAGTTGAAGAGGCAAACATGGAAGGAGAAGTATAATTTGAAAGCCTGGTTTCCTGACTCAGTTTCCTCCCTTGCAAACCGAATAAGAGCAAAAACACATATATCATGCAGCTTTGCTTCTGACAATACTTTTGAAATTTTGTTTTATATTTTTCTTTTCTGGAAAAAAAAACACTTATTGGGCAAATGATGTGCATTGTTGACTTCTTGCTTCCAGCTTCCCATGTACATTGACCTATATATGTACATAGGTTCTCATATTATATTTTCAAGCATGTTTTTCTTTTCCTTTAAGAAACTTAAGTCAGATAATGAAGAACTAAGCTATAACAAAAATCCCCAACCAGAGATAGGTGATTAGAAAGCTTTCAGAAAATATTGTAGATTAGGTCCTTGAATCTCTGATGTACTTGATAGGCTAGTTTCACGTCACATCATTTGCTGCTTGTACTTAGAGCCAGTTGATCAAGTGTTTTAAGCAGGACCAGGATCTAAACCCAAACGGAGAGACCTCCAACACTGTTGCTATATCACAGTAAAGAAAGAGCTGTCTTACGGTTAAAATATATATACAATTATTCCAATTTATTTCATTATTTGACATGTGGTTGACCCTTGGAAAGATAAATACTATAAGTGCATAAAAATTACTTCATATAATTTCATGGACATAGTTCCTAGAATCATAGTAAATTAAATACTACTTCATATATTGCACAACTTTTGTTTTAGTGGGATAACACAGCTGTCACAATCATAGCTCTTCTCTCTTGCAGTATTCCTTGAAAGAAATATGACTGATGCCCTGATAACAGAAGCTAAAGTATTTGACAGTAAAACAGGACTTAAAATACTTAATCTAGGTTGTAATCTACCCTGCTGCACTGAGAATATACCATTTCAATTCCATTGTAAAGTGCTCTCATGGCGATATCTCTCTCTCTCTCTCTCTCTCTCTCTCTCTCTCTCTCTCTCTCTCTCTCTCTCTCTCCATCCATAAGGCTAAGGTTTAGAACTGTTGTTCTCTATTCATTTTTATATATTATTTTTTGTTATTATTTATATAAAGCTTTCAATGTAGATATATAGAATTCAACCATAAATCACCTATCCCAATTAACATGTCCATTCCTGGCTCAGCGAGTAACCTGCTGTTTCCTCCTGTCATTTGTATTCCCCTTTCTCCATTCCTTGTAATTATGTATGAATGTGTTTATCCTTCTCACTCAATGAAGAATACAATTTATAACTCAAATACTGTAGATAAGATTTTGAAGGTAGTTTATTATTTTGATATGAAAATGTATGCCACCATTCTACAAGCATCACTATAGTTATCTACATTTTGTTCTTATGGCAAAGAAACTAGATGAATCTGTAGATCATAATGTCTTCCACTCAAACTCTTATTGCAAAGACATATGCCTCATTGTGGCTTAATTTCAAGAGATGAGGTCTGATATGGGGGAATGAGGGAGAGGTAGGAAAAGAATCTTTCTAGACTCCAGAGAGGAGCCATTCTATAAGCCACAGAGTCACCCTTTACATTTTTGTGCCCATACACTTTCAAGCAGAACTTGTTCCTCTAGAATGGAGAAAAAAGATTCTTTACTCCCCTAGCCTATAATATTATTTCATGAAAGTCTAAATGTGCTGAAAGTGGGCATTTAAAATTCATTAGTTAACTCCAGAATTTATTGGCGCCAAGGTATAAGAATTACTTTTCTCATTGATTCAAAAATTGCCCAAGTGAACAATTTAAGCAAGGCGAGCTTTACTTAGGTTCACGGTGTAGGATATATAGTCAATGTCAGTTGACCTGAAGTGGCTGATTAGATGCTATGAGCAGTCAATAGGTAGAGAAAAAAAATGGGAATTACACATAACTCTTAAGATACAACTTCAGCAACCTCCTTCCTCCAAGGAAGCTCTGCCTGTTAAAGTTTCTACAATCTTTTCAAACCTTAGTCAGGTGAACAGCCAAGAGTTCAAATAACCATAGCCTGTAGGCACATTTGTCCATCAACTAGTGACATTTAATAGAGTCAAAATTGCTAATATGATGCTTAAATTTTGTTTGTCATTAGTATGTGTATATAAGTAAATATGTTAAATCAACGTACTCACTTTTTACCTATTTTGGACATATTGTATTTAAAAATATTGGGAGAATGTGGAGACTTCGCCAAGATTTTCTTACAGGTCTAACAAATTTCCCACATTAAAGTGCTAATGATTGTCTTGACTCAGAAGAATAAACATGTTCATACGTGATTACAAAGAATTTATAAAGGGGAAATGCAGATGCAAATGACATGAGGAAAGAGAAGGAGACATGCTGAGCTCGAAGCAGACATATTACTGGGGATAGCTGATTTGTGGTTGATATCCAATCTGCCAAGGCAAGCAAGAAATATGCATGCTTGCTGAAGAACTCAGAAAGGCAATGTAAGTACTGATAAGATGAATCTCGGATGAAGTCCTGGTCACCAGTAAATCATAAAAATTCTTACTTGGTTCTATACATGAGCTTGTCAATCCTGGTATTCTGTCTTTCTGTCTAAAATTCTAAAAGATAAACTTTTATAAATCACTACATGCTTCCCAACCATTATAATTTGCAAGGCTACTACTCTGATTTGACTTTTCTGCTGTGGTTAGAATGTGATGAAACATATTCATTAGTGTACATTAATTATGCATACACCAACCACAAAGCAGGTGTTTGGCTGTAAGAGGGGTGTTTAATCAGAACAAAAATTGATTCTAAATGATATTTTACATTCTACCCTTATTTATGGGCTTCCTCCCAGAACATTAATGAAAATAAAATTTGAACACCTAGCACCTTTGGAGAAATGCTTTTTATAGACAAAGGCTAGTCTATTTGTATAAGAAATTGATTAATATTTGTATTTATATTTAACTTATATTTATATTTACATGTTGTTACATATTTTAACAACTTCGTTTATTTTGACTGCTTAAAATAATCAAAGTGGAAAGTTGCTCTACAGAAGCAAAATTCTGAAGAGTGTAATTTACTAGATATGTAACATTGTATATAAAATTAAAATTATTTGTTGATTTTTCAAATTGAGTTTGCTTTTCTCAGCAAGTCATAGTTAGTACTTTTAGGTTGTTAGATAAAAACAAGTCACAACAAAGGATGGCATGAATGTGGAAATGAGAAGCAATTACTCAATGCTGCTGAGAGTGCAACTGGGGAAGCCACTAAGAAAAATCACTGTGGAGTTCCTCAAAAAAACTAAGAATAAAAACCCTATGTGACACCATTATATTCTTTCTGCTCATATTTCCAAGGCACCTATATCCTGTGCGAGATACTTTCACATCCTTGTTTATTTGTATTCTATTCTTAATTGTAAAAACATGCAATCAGCCTTGATATCTGTAAGTCTATAAATGGATAATGAAAATGTGCTACATATATGCAGTGGGTTTTTAACTCATTGGTAAGAAATGAAAAAATGAAAACTGCAACAAAATGATATAAGTATTGGATACCCTTGGTGAGTTAACATAGCCTTACAACTTTGTAATATTTATATGTCAGTGTGTATATGTTGTTATATAACATAAAACAAGAAGGATGCTACCAGACATAAATGAATATTCTGAGGTAGGGATATTGTAATTCATGTGTGATTCATGCGACATGAAGCTCAAAAGAATTTTTGCAGATTGAAGAGTGTAAGTGAGCAAGGAGGTGACGGAGAAGAGTCCAGAAGAGTCTTCAGAGACAAATTATGCTTTAAAATGCCACATGAGAGATCTCGGGGGACTACCAAGCAGATAGCATACGCCAGCTGATATGAGGCCCCCAACACACATAGAGTAGAGGACTTCTGGGTCTGTGTTCATTCAGAGATGATGCACCCAACCCTCAAGCGACTGGAGGCCCCAGAGAGTTTAGAGGTCAGGTGAGGTGAGGTACGGGGACATCCACACTGAGACAGGGGTGGGGAGGGGCTATGTGATGTGGAACAGTCAGAAGGCGGATCAGGGGGGGGGATAAAATATGGAGTGTAGAAAATAAATTAATTTTAAAATTTTTTAAAAAACACAAAAAATGCCATATGAAGCCTAATGAATATACACTATTAAAACATTAACAATTTATAAAGAAAAGGTTCCTTTCCCTGAAATCTTTCTTGTAAGATTTGAAATTACCTGTTTTGCTGTTACCTTTAGACAGCACAGATTTCAAGCATTCCGACATAGGTAAATAATAAGAATTTATTCTTCCCCAGAAAGTTCAAGTATTTTCAAATTATACCAGATGGTGTGAGATATTTTTAAAATGGCAAGCAGCTTTTCTAGCATTCAATATAGAACTTCTCACAAACTTCATATATATTGTGAATTATCATATATGAGCTCAAACAAACAGGAAGCCTCTGGAGATTCAGAACACAAAGCTGAGGACATTGTACTCAAAATTGTACATCCTAGTGTAGAGGAGTTGGCCATTGAAGAATGGCTGCTTCAGGATTCTCTTAATGTTTGTATACCATAATGGCACAATTTTCTCTTATTCCCCAGCACTAGGGGTTCAATGAGAAGAGATGATGTAAAACTAAATAATAGAGAGTCCATCTTTAACCTGATAAAGTCATGTACTATCTTCATCTGTGGATGCCTACTTTCTCCCTGACCTCAGAACATTATGATTGTGGGCATGTGAACATTTCACCCATCCCCATACCATACTGCTGTTCTCTAATAATATGTAAGTTTAAAAATCAAAACTGCAATTATAAAGCACATAAGGCTTAGTAACATGAAGATATTTATAATGGTACTAGCTGAATTTATTACTATAGATGTCTATAGTCCTTAATTAAATTTCCTAATATATATTTATAATATTAAAATTCCATATTTTTGTTCTCTTCTGAACAGTGCATATATGTTTAATTTGATGTGTAGGGTGTGGTACCTTTCCCAAAGGGAATTCATAGATCATTTAGTTTGTGGACATGAGTTTTGAAGAAAATGAGACTAGAGTTTCTCTAATAACGTCTTCCACTGAAAAGAATGACCTAGATTTGCTGTATACTGCCAAAACTGTGAGAGGATATTTTTATATTGCCATTTTGTTCTCAAGATTTATCTAACTGTTTTCACCATGTGAAATTCCTTTCAAGTTCCTCTTTTTAAAATGCTGTTGAATATGTAGTATCACAAATAAGGAAGCCAGCGGTAAGGAAGACATAGTTGAAATAAGGGGTAAGATTTGGGGTTTCTTCTTAACCACCAATACTCCCACTGCCAAATAACTTAGCAAGGTGTCATTTTCAGCCACCTATCATTATGTAGCAGCCAAGCATATTTGTTTTATTAGTCTGAAATGTGTTTTTGTTTATATAATTTTAAAATTGCTTTATAAATTTATTTTCCACAGTATTTATGGAAAATATTACTAAGTCATCTCAAAATAAAGTTTAACTTTGATAACCTTAACATATTTCCTTTTGAGTTGCTCATTTATGCTTTACACATGAAACCTCTGCTTCATACACAAATTACAATTGGATGATTGTCCTGAGTGGTACTTACATTTTCTATCATATTTTTTTCTCCTTCAGATCTAATTAGTAAATATAAAAGACTTCACCAATCTGTGTGACCACATGTAAAAAAGTATGCCATATTCTTCAAATCATTTGTAAGTCTAGTATTTGAAAGATATTGAGCCTTTATCAGAGTTTATAAAATTTGCATTTTTCTTTGTATCAATATCCATACTGAATAATTTATCAAGTAACCAGTACAAATTTAAATTATTTTCCAGAATATATTATTTATTGGGATAGAGGGATAGATATCAACTTGAAGTTACAGAATTCAAGTGTCTATATGAATTTTCCATCTAATCCAAAGTAGTTGTAGAATTAACACATACACACACACACACACAGACAGACACACGAATGTACAGAAACACACACAGAAGGTTATATAATGAACTTACAAGTTATCTCTAAAAGTCTCTAATTTAGAACCAATGAGGAATACATTTGTTGTACTGTGTCGATTCAACCTATTCATCCTAACAAATCTTTATGTCACTATTAAACATATATTTTAAATCCTATTAATATGTACGCAGAAGGAGAAATGCATTCATTAGGAATTCAGTGTGAAGAATATTTTTAGCAGTGAATGTTCCAAATTGAAAATTAAAAGCCTTCTCTTTAATCTTTCAAGTTTGTATACTTACAATGAACTCTCCCACCATTACAGGTTAGAGAAGAATGTTAAATCAATTTGTATACCTTTGTAGCAATGAATACATCTATAGATATGAATACATAGGATATATCTGTATATTTCCATGTAAATATGCAAGTGATATATTCAAATATATTAAGCATAAGATTAATGTGCACTTAACGATTAATTTTGTTAACATTTTATTCTCAAATATTCATTTGAAATTTTAAGAAATATAAGGATGAAAGATATGAAGGGTATAATTTAAATGTAGAGACCCTAAACACTATGTATGTATACATATGTGTATAGCCTATATACATATATACCCATACAATCTAAACACAAAAACATACATGTATGCACTATTAACACACACAAACATACACACACATACATATGCACATATACACCAACTTCACCAACTTAACAGATGGAAATTATACTATGAAAGCATTGATATATGTTTTCATAAACCAAAAAAATAAGTATTTAGAAGTAAATTTCAGGTCAGATGCAGATATTTGCACCCAACCAATGTACAAAAGCTGCTGGTCCCTGTGGTTGAATTAGGAGAAAGATGGAAGAAGCTGAAGGGGAGGGCAACATACACCAGCTGATCTGTGAGGCACCCAACACATATACAGCAGAGAACGGCCAGGTCTGTGTTCAGTCAGTGAAGATGCATCCAACCCTCAAGAGACTGGAGGCACCAGGGAGTTTAGAGGTCTGGTGGGGTTGTGCATGAGAGTGTGTGTGGTGGGGACATCCTTGTAGAAACAGTGGGGGCAGGGAGCAGGATTGGGATGTGAACAGTTGGAAGGTAGTCCAGGAGGGTAATAAAATCTGGAATGTAAATAAATAAATTAATAAACAAACGAATAAATAAATAAATAAATAAATAACATAGAGAAAAATATAGAATATTCATGAAATCATTTAAAAACATTCATTTTTTATCACTTATGAAGACTAATTTTGTTGTAATCTTCATCTATTCAAAGTTATGTACAAATATCATTTAATTCACATCAAAATCTCTCTGGAATTCTATACGGAAAGAGAAAGAACAATTCAAGAACCAATAATGATTCTGCATAGCCAAAACAGCATGATTAAATAACAAAATCAGTAACATTATCCTCCTTGGTATCAAAATGTTTATTTAAATGGCTAACATTACAGCAACATGTGGAGAACAGAAGAGTTAGTGCAGAAACTAAACCTAGACAACAGTTTTGGAACCAAAACTGTTGGGATGGGATGCTCTGCAGCCACTACAAACTACAAACATGCTGAACTTTAGTTTTATTTTCAGCTCAACAAAAAACACCAAATCTTATCAGAAGCGTAAAGAAAATTCCTGAAGCCAGAAAACAACTATAAGAATACATAGAAGAGGTTCAGGATTTTGATCCTGTAAAGAATTTCTTGTCTGTGGCATCAAAATTATAAGCAGTAAAAATACTACAAATAAATTGAACTCTATGAAACTAAAATATTTGCACAGCAAATGAAGCTATCATCAGATTTAAAAGGCAATCTAGGGAGCAGAAAAAGCCATATTTACAAAGTGTATATGTAGTAAGAGCTTAGAATTTTCTATGCTTCTTTTGAGAAGAATGGTAAGGTATGTATATGTAAATATGCATAACATATATATGCATGACACAATGATTGGTATAGATTTCATAAATATTCATTTTATATCTTTAAACTGAAATTTCTTAACTTGTTCTATATACATGTTATTAAAATGTATATTTAAGTTTTTAAAAGACACAGAATATACAGACAGTGTGTCACTGATTCACAAACCTCAAGACTAGGATGGAAGCATGTTTTATTACTACCATTGTGTCCTCTGTTCCTTCCAGGAAATAGCTTCATTTCTATTATTTTGTGGTTAGATAATAATGGTTAGTTTTATTGTCTTGCCCATATTTCACTAAGGTGTCCTGGGCTATACTAAATTTAAAGTGATCCTCCAAATATTAATTATTTAGCATTAGTTTACCAGTTCTCTAGAATTCAGATTCCAACTTTGTTTCATGAAAAGCACATATCCTCAACCACCACCACAGTGAGGTGAGAACATTGTATAAAGCCACCGTGGTGAGGCAAGGACATTGTATCACATACACTGGCAGGTGAGGGTTCAGTGGAAGAAAAAACATTGCTTACAGTTTACACTGTAGTTGTCAAGTTAAGTCATTAGAAAATGTATCATAGAAGCTGATTGAATTCACAACCTTTAACAAAGGTTCCTTTAACTACCCACCTGCAAACCTGCTCCTTAAAGAAAGTCCTTCTTATCCCATGATTCCCCCAACATTCACTTCAGTTTCATCAAAACATTTCACTGACTTATGGATTTCTGCTTTGCAGTAAATAATCTTAATCACATTTACATTTTTATTTTTTCTTCTTAATTAAACTTAAGACAACTCTATTATATATATTACCTTTATAGTTCTTTACTATTATACTATAGTAGGGACACAACCACAACTAGAAACACACATTATCTTTATAATTACTATACATGATTACAAAATAAAAAAAAAAAAAACGATATTAAGCCACAGTTGAACTCAAACAGCACAGATTTCAAAACCAGTTCACAAATAATTATGACCAGTTAAACTCTACTATTTTTTATCCCTTACTATTATCAACTGAAAACCTTATAGTACACACACAGACACATACACACACACACACACACACACACACACACACATACACATATACACAAGTATCATGGGAAAATACAATTAAATACATTAACTAGCTTTCTCATCTATTCAATTCATATTTTACGTGTCTTGGATCTTATAATTACTAATTTTAATATGTTGATGATAATAGTGTCTAATATTTCTCCTGACAGGCATTTGGAAATTTCAACACCTGTGTAGTAAAATGTCCTGCTTCTCATTAGCATTCCCACCCTGCATCGTTTTAGATTGTATTTTATGTGCCCAGTATTCCTCTCTTGGTTTTGCATTTTGCCCAAGATCTGCTTGCAACCTCATTAAAGTGTTGTACTTCTTACCTAAAGTTATTTTTCTTTTCTACTTCTTAAAAATATATTAATTATACTTTATAGGAAAAATAATCATCTGTCTCATAATTAAACATGAAGGTATCTCTACTTTCTTTAACTTAGAACATCAATGAAGCATTTTTGCCTACAGCTCATTTCCCCTGTAGAAGTGGCTCTATAAGCATTTTTCTCTGTAGAACACTGTGAATCCTGTCCTAAAACCTTTTATGTTAGTAGCACATCTCTGCAGGTTCTACAGTTTTAGCACTTTTCCTTCTACCAGCACCATTGCTTCTTCACTGCAGTATCTTAAAAGCATCATAGACATCTTCATGTGCTTCTGCTATAGTTTCTAACATTATTGTCCAGGTTTTATTTATCTGTTTTCTACTTGCTTTTCTGCATGCTTTTGTTAAGGTAGACAGTATCATTTTCTCACTGTGCTGAAAAGTCTCCGTTGCATAAAGTACCCTTTTTGCTAAGCCATCCATTGCCTTATCTGGCAGCATCTTGTCTTGTGGTTTTCCTGTCTTTGACTATTCTTCATAGATTTTCTTTCAGGGGATGTGATTTCTCTATGCAAGTTAACTATGTTCTATGACAATATTTCTTTGTTCAACCTTATGTTTGTTTATTATTAACACACAATTACATTAATCTACCTATCCTGGTAACTTACCACTTCTGAGGTCCTCATTTATTTGTCCAAAGATTTTTTTTTTAAATCTTTCTCTACATTTTTAAATTTGTATTATTCCTAAAATTAAAAAAAGTCCAAGCTCAATTCTGTCCAATGTGTTTCTCTGTGTTGTTGAAAAGATCAATCATCCTCTAACCATGAGCCTAATGGGCCAGTTTCCATATATCATTGCAATCCCATGTTTTCAGTTCCCTTTCAGTTGGTGTGTCTTTCTTAAGTCTAGAGCTGTGTAGGTTCTACATAGTCTTTCATGCTTGTTTTGTGAATGGCCATCATTTTCAGATAACTTATACATCCCAGTGCATCTAACTTGTCATTGAGAAAGAAAATTAAGAGCTTTCATCTCCTACATAACTTCTACCATCCTAGAAGAGCCCTGGGTCGGGTCTCCACTGTCAGTATGGATTTTATCTCCTTGTCATAGCAAAAGAGCACTTTGTGGTTCTTTCTTCTGCTGAGCTCTTCAGCCTCCTGTATTAAATTCTTATCACAATTTCATTGTTCAAGCCACTGAGAAGAACTGTTAATTTTGGAACAATATGGTTTTTCCCTCACAATCTTTCTAACATCAGCTGTAACAGTTGTATTTTTAGTAACCATTTCACTAAATTCTATTTATAATGAAATGTGTCTTAATATCCCTAATTGATTTGTTGTCATTCATTTTGCTCCACTGATGTCCATTTCCAGTTTGTTAATTATTTGAATCAGTTTACTTATGGCATTACATGTAAATCTTTGTATGCCTTACAGAACTAATATTATGATAAAGAATAACTATTAGTGGCTGTTAAGCAAACAGATGAACTACTAAACTTAAATATTTTCTAGTGAAGTAATATTCCATTAAATATATTACCAAGATAGAAATTTTTATGTAGAAATGAAAAACCCTCAATTACTAAACAATATTTTCTCAGATAAATAAGGTATTCTAAAATGGAAGGACATGTTTATTACTTAAAATAGTTAAAAACAAATGGAATCTATAATATAGGAGATATAAGAGTCAGTACAAGAAAGATCAATGAGTTAGCTCCTTATCTCTGCAGTAAGTGAGTGCATATCATTGTTGAATTCTTCTCAGTTCATTACATTCCCTATACCTACATCAACTTTTAAAGTTCTGACCTGTAACGTTGGCTACCTAACATATAAAGATAAGATAGTACAAAAATTTTAAAGAAGAAATTTACGTGAAAGTCCATCCACACTCGCTTTAGATTTCAAGAAAACAGTTAAGCTCTTTTGATATTCACCATCTGCAAAGCAAGGCCCATCCTGGCTGAGAGTACCATAAAGATGAATTAATGATCTCTTGGCTTTGTAATTTGTCCATAGAGGGAAAATTATATAAAGCACCGTACTTTATGGAATTGTGATCCCTTGTTTACTTTTGTATTTCTAGGGCTTAACAGTGTGCCTCATACAGCATAGGAACTCACTCATAAGATCTCTTGCTAAAAATGATAAAGTAAAAATTGACAGGTGGTGGCAGTCTGTGTGCAGTATTAAAAAAAATTGCACCCTTTCAAAACTGTACAGGTCTTTCAAATATTTATGCGACGTGGGATAGGTGTGGCAAAAAAAAAGTTTCGCTGTGCTTTTCCTAAGTCCTAAATGCAAAGAAAATGTACAATGGCGGTAGTTATACCCATGTTGATTTCATATATATCTGTACATAAAATGTGAAAATCAAATCCCTTGCGATTATCTTCATTTCAAATGCCATAAGTTCCAACATTTCATTTATTATGAAATATTTTATTATATGAGAATGTATTATGTTTCTAAATTATTTCTTCAGGTAGCATTCCAGCCTGGCACAGCAAGTCAATGCAATACCTGGTGCATCATCTGGGCTGGAGGATAGAGGAACAAATTTGTATGAGGGGGGAACTGGAAGGACAGGAGCCCTGATATTGGAATGTGGACTGAATAAATGAATAAATAAATAAATAAATAAATAAATAAATTTCTTCAATGAGAAGATTAGAAGAAAGGAAAATTAACATTTTAATATAACTGAACTATTTTATAAGTACCCACTTTGTATTAAAATCCTTGGAGACAAATTCCTCCCACACATACAACCTGAAAAAGATGAAATTTAGGCACAAAGAAAATATTTACATGGTCTTACTTCCTATGAAATATTTTATCGTTACTAAGAAAGTAATATATTTATGGTAGTGAGTGCTAGAAAATGGTCTTCTCATCTATGACAATTTTTAGCTTCACCAGAATCTTTATACAATCATGGAATAATTTTGAATACAGTAGCCATTATATTTGACTGGTCTCAAAAATATGCTCACTGTCTTTTTCTAATTATCTACAATGTTTCAAATAAAAGCAATACATGGATTGTAATTTAAGGTGTACTATAAGCATAGTAATATTTTTATCATTTTCCTATTGTTTTTGTACTATTTGAACATCTTTCTAAGCAGTTTGCAAATAAAAACAGCAAACTGTAATTAAGTTTCATTTAGAACCATTACTATCTCAAAATTTCTGTTCAAGGAAAATGCAACTTTATTTACAGAATGCTTACTTGAAATCATGGTATGCCTGCCAACTACAAAAGGGAACATTTTATAGCAATCCAATATTTCCTAACACAATTTATCCTGGCTTTCTGCAGGTATGTCTTTCAGTTGTTTCTTGATTAGCCCCTGGTGGCAGGTAGGGGCTTCAGAGCTGGTTGATTCAGTGGCTGATATGTCTATTTTTTGAGAACCCAATTGGCAGTTTGGCAGTCAGCATTTTCAGATGATCAGAGGAGCTAAGACAGGAGCTCTTGCTTAATGCAGCTCTTTCTTGAAGACTTCAATATTTGTGCCAGCTGAAAAATATTACAACAGTCCTTGAGTTCTGAACAAGGGAAGTCAAGTTGCCTTCTTTAAAAAAAAATACCTTTTCAAACAATTGCAACAAGAATTCCAGATACACTACATAAACTGAATGAGATTGATTTGGGACACCTTAAGCTTCCTAAAAAATTAGAATGAAGATATTTATACTCCACTAAATAACATAGTACTCACTATTCAAACTTAGGTGCCTTTACTTTTTAAGGGTAACACTTTTTTTTTGCTCAGGCAACATCATTACATCTCTAGCTATGACAACTTTTGTTTAGAAAGGTGTAGCTTCTGGACAACTTACACTTACTTGGTAAATAGTGAAACAACGATTTCACAACTAAGAAGACCCAGATTTCAGCGTAGTTGCCCAGTATATAGGGCATTTTAATTTTCTGGGTCTCAGTGTAATTCTGTGTAAAAATGTTAATAACAAAGATACCAGATTGCATTCCCCACCAGAGAAGAGGGACCATCAAAAGGGAGAAGCTGTAAATGAATTTGGTTTTGCTCTATTTTGATGTGAATCAGCTTGTCTCTGGTTCCAAATTCTGAGGTTTTGATCTTGGCAGGTTCCTTTTGCCATTTATTTTCCAAATGTTTCTGAATGAACACAAATTTTGACTTAATAATATCTACTGGTAATCAAATAAAATTGCTCTCGTTTATTATTCAAATTAACTTTACAGAGATCTGTGAATCAGAATAAGCCCAGGTTTTCTCATTTACTGCCACTTGAGTTGAGCTTCTCTAGATTTTAATGGAAATCTCTCAAGGACCATCTTGCTATTAAGAGCAGCACTGGCTGTGAGTGACTTCCACTTTTATGTCATTTGTTTACTATAAGAAAACAGCATTTAAGTGGTTTTTCTATGCTACAGCAGTGGTCAGCATATGGCCTTGCATTCAGTAAATCAGCCTTTCGCTGACAGCATTTGTAAGGGAAACCCTTTCTAACTCTAGATACTTAATGTCCCACCCATGAAGTTATTTTCTCTCTTGGCATCTGTAATTATATTGTATGCAGTATATTCTATTCATGTTTTTTTTTTTAACAATAGTTCCTCTAACCAAAGTGTAAACAGCAGCAACTGATTATGAATATTGCCCTTGCTGTTCTTTTTTTAATTTATTATTATTTTCTTTATTTACATTTCAAATGCTATCCCGAAAGTTCCCTATAC